>NC_090651.1:168703362-169003362 GCF_040937935.1 Hyperolius riggenbachi
AAAAAAATCAAATTCATTCAAGAAATCTGATTTCTTTTTGTCTCCCGTTTTTATTTGATAGAAGATCGGGAGTGTTGGATTGTTCTGATTAATTTTTATGAAAATTCAGTGGTGTAGGATAGATTGTCAATTTCTTGATCTGCAGACCGAAGCAATTTTTTGCTGAGTTTCCAATCATTTTTTTTTTTCATAATTGGGAAATGTAACGTGTGTGGTACATTGGTCAGGTTTTTTAAATGTTACAGTCAGTCAGAAACATTAATTGCAATTCTTGAATTGAAAAGATTTAAAAAATTGTATGGTGTGTTGCCACCTTTAGGCCCCTTTTACACTTAAAGCCAATGGGTACCGCTAATAAAAAAAAAAAAGTCAGATACTCACCTAAGGAGAGGGAAGGCTCGGTCCTAATGAGCCTTCCTCTCCTCTCCCGGTGCCCTCGGTGCTGCGCTGGCTCCCCCGTTCGCGTCCGCCGCCGCAGGGACTTTGGAGGTCTTCGGGAGCACTCAGGCTTCCGAAGACGGGCCGCTCCATACTACGGACGCGCGAGCGCGTCATAGAGGGCGCTCGCGCATGCGTAGTATGGAGCGGCCGCGTCCTCGGGAGCCCGAGTGCTCCCGAAGGCTTCCGAAAGCTTCCTTCGGCATGCGGAAGTGGCAGTATTTGACCAAACTGGTCGAATACTGCCACGGGGGATCCTGCGCGGCACCGGGAGAGGAGAGGGAAGGCTCATTAGGACCGAGCCTTCCCTCTCCTTAGGTGAGTATCCGACTTTTTCTTTTTTGAAACGGTAAACATTCACTTTAATCAGTTGCTCTCGGTTAAAACTGAAAGGAAAGAAAACTGATTTTCAAAGTAATGCCTATGTTTTCCTATGGCACAGTTCCCACTATATGCATTTTAATTGAAATCTTTTTCACAATGCAATGCTATGGAAAAAGTGCGTACCAACGCATACTAAAGCACTATTGCATACCAACGCAAGTGTAAAAGGGCCATAAGACGGATAGTGACATATTTCAACAGGCTCTTTATAACATGGGCAGGTACATGGCAGATAAAATTTTAGGTTGATAAATATTAAGTTATGCTCCTTGGTCGTACCAATGGTAGAGCACCATATAAAATAAATGGCATACAGCTGGGAACATCAGACTTGGATAATGACTTGGGAATACTGGTTGATAACAAGCTAAGTAATTGTATGCAGTGCCAAGCAGCAGTAGCTAAAGCAAGTAAAATTCTGGGATGCATAAAATGGGAAATAAAATCTTGAGATGCTAGTATACTACTCCCTCTGTATAAATCACTTGTGAGTCTACATCTGGAGTATGAGATACAGTTTTGGGCACCGCACTTTATCAAGGACATTGACATTCTAGAACAGGTACAAAGACGGGCAAGTAAATTAATCAAATGAATGGAAGATTTCCCTTACCAAGAATGGCTGGGCAAACTGGGTTTATTTTGCTTGGAAAAAGGGTGATTGAGAGGTGACCTGATAACATGTCTAATGTATACATCAGAGGGCAATAGAAATGCTTGGCAGATGAGCTTTTTGTCCCTAGGGTTGTACAACAGACAAGGGGACATGATCTGCGTACGAAGGGAAAAAAATTGTCATCTATTTACAATCAGGTCCTTTACAGTGAGAGTGGTTAAAATCTGGAATATCTTACCTCAGAAAAAAAGGGCATCCTCGGCTATAATGACTAGGTAATTACAATTATCCAGGTATTTATCTGACTGCTATCTGCCTTTGGAAAGATTTTTTTTCCTTTTAAGGCTAATTGGCCCAGGCCTTGTAAGATTTTTTTTCGCCTTCCCCGGATCAACTGGGATATGTTCAGATTCAAGATGGTTTTGGTTTTTTTTGTTGTTTTTTTTTCCTTCTGGTTGAACTTGATGGCAGATGATTTTTTTTTCCAAACAAACTATGTAACTATTGACAAATGTATGTATTGACAAATGTATATGTATTGTGCACACTTCAAGGACACCGAAAGCAAGAGGGACATGGAGACTTGCATATTTATTTATTTTTAAAACAATACCAGTTGCCTGGTGTTTTGCTGATTTTTCATGCATCAGTAGTGTCTGAATCACACACCTGAAACAAGCATGTAGCACCCAATCACCCTTAAAGAGAAACTTTAACCTAGGATTGAACTTCATCCCAATCAGTAGCTGATACCCCCTTTCCCAAGAAAACTTTACCTGTTCTCAAATAGATCATCAGGGACGTCTGTATGGCTGATGTTGTGATGAAGCCCCTCCCTCAGTGTGATGTCAGGGCCATGGCCCTGACAGTTTGCTGTCTCTGCCAAGCAAGCAATATCTCCCTCTTTGCATAAAACTCTGTTCACAAAATGAATTCAATTTTTTTTCCTGCAGTGATTTATTTTATTTATTTATTTTTATCCATAAAATACCGTATTTAAATATGAATTACAGCACACATGCTTTTAAAGCGGATCTGAACTCAGAACTTCATTTCTGCTCTAAAAAATACACAAAACCGCAAAATAACCTTTAAAGAAAAACATTTCTTTGTTACAGCTGATACAAATCTTGCAAATAAATATGCAGTTTGTCTACTTCCTGCTTTAATGGAAGCAAAAATATTGTTAACATCTAGTGTTTTTAAATGAGCACTCTGCTGTGGCAGTCAGCAGATATAGCTGAGGTATCAAATTACAACTTGTGATTACACATATAAGGGGGAATTAAGACAGGCTAAACTCTCTAAGTACATATAGGCCTCAATTCATAAAGCATTACCGCATGCAGTAATGCTGAAAACAGCAGACTTTCCCGAGCACCTAGCAATGTGTCAATTCATAAAGGCTGTTACCGGATGAAAAACTGAAATTGCCGAGCAGTGAGGAAAATTACCGACCTGGCTGTAGTTACCTCCAACACATGTCAGTAAATTGTCAGCAAATGTCAATTCATAAAGCCTTCAACAAGCGGTAAGCCTGCCGATAGTCACCGACACCTCTGGTGAGGTGTTAACAATGCAAAGTGCAGGGAGCCGACAGTCTGAGCAGGGAGCCGAAGTCTCTGTGAGTCATCTGTGCAGAGAGCCGTCTGTGTGAGTCATCTGTGCAGAGAGCCGTCTGTGTGAGTCATCTGTGCAGAGAGCCGTCTGTGTGAGTCATCTGTGCAGAGAGCCGTCTGTGTGAGTCATCTGTGCAGAGAGCCGTCTGTGTGAGTCATCTGTGCAGAGAGCCGTCTGTGTGAGTCATCTGTGCAGAGAGCCGTCTGTGTGAGTCATCTGTGCAGAGAGCCGTCTGTGTGAGTCATCTGTGCAGAGAGCCGTCTGTGTGAGTCATCTGTGCAGAAAGCCGTCTGTGTGAGTCATCTGTGCAGAGAGCCGTCTGTGTGAGTCAACTGTGCAGAGAGCCGTCTGTGTGAGTCATCTGTGCAGAGAGCCGTCTGTGTGAGTCATCTGTGCAGAAAGCCGTCTGTGTGAGTCATCTGTGCAGAGAGCCGTCTGTGTGAGTCAACTGTGCAGAGAGCCGTCTGTGTGAGTCATCTGTGCAGAGAGCCGTCTGTGTGAGTCATCTGTGCAGAGAGCCGTCTGTGTGAGTCATCTGTGCAGAGAGCCGTCTGTGTGAGTCATCTGTGCAGAGAGCCGTCTGTGTGAGTCATCTGTGCAGAGAGCCGTCTGTGTGAGTCATCTGTGCAGAGAGCCGTCTGTGTGAGTCATCTGTGCAGAGAGCCGTCTGTGTGAGTCATCTGTGCAGAGAGCCGTCTGTGTGAGTCATCTGTGCAGAGAGCCGTCTGTGTGAGTCATCTGTGCAGAGAGCCGTCTGTGTGAGTCATCTGTGCAGAGAGCCGTCTGTGTGAGTCATCTGTGCAGAGAGCCGTCTGTGTGAGTCATCTGTGCAGAGAGCCGTCTGTGTGAGTCATCTGTGCAGAGAGCCGTCTGTGTGAGTCATCTGTGCAGAGAGCCGTCTGTGTGAGTCATCTGTGCAGAGAGCCGTCTGTGTGAGTCATCTGTGCAGAGAGCCGTCTGTGTGAGTCATCTGTGCAGAGAGCCGTCTGTGTGAGTCATCTGTGCAGAGAGCCGTCTGTGTGAGTCATCTGTGCAGAGAGCCGTCTGTGTGAGTCATCTGTGCAGAGAGCCGTCTGTGTGAGTCATCTGTGCAGAGAGCCGTCTGTGTGAGTCATCTGTGCAGAGAGCCGTCTGTGTGAGTCATCTGTGCAGAGAGCCGTCTGTGTGAGTCATCTGTGCAGAGAGCCGTCTGTGTGAGTCATCTGTGCAGAGAGCCGTCTGTGTGAGTCATCTGTGCAGAGAGCCGTCTGTGTGAGTCATCTGTGCAGAGAGCCGTCTGTGTGAGTCATCTGTGCAGAGAGCCGTCTGTGTGAGTCATCTGTGCAGAGAGCCGTCTGTGTGAGTCATCTGTGCAGAGAGCCGTCTGTGTGAGTCATCTGTGCAGAGAGCCGTCTGTGTGAGTCATCTGTGCAGAGAGCCGTCTGTGTGAGTCATCTGTGCAGAGAGCCGTCTGTGTGAGTCATCTGTGCAGAGAGCCGTCTGTGTGAGTCATCTGTGCAGAGAGCCGTCTGTGTGAGTCATCTGTGCAGAGAGCCGTCTGTGTGAGTCATCCGTGCAGAGAGCCGTCTGTGTGAGTCGCCCGTGCAGGGCAAAAGAGAGATATCGCCACACTGCTCTACCGCTGAATGGGCTGCGGTAATTTACCAACCTTCAAAGGCAGCTGGGAAAATCTTTATGAATTAGCACACAGACCTGGAAAATACAGAATGCGGTATTTTCCCTCCCAGATTTTTTTTTTTTTAATCGCATTGCTTTTATGAATCGAGGCCATAGAGTGCATTTCTCGGTTTTCCTTCTGTCCTGTGCAAGAGTTCAAGTCCGCTGTAGCTTCCAGATGCCGCGCAGCCAATTGGGGGAGCGCTGCTATTCAATCACGGCCGCCTGGCTTTCTGACTGGAGCCGCTGGTCTCGGAGGCCGGACAGAGGCTCCGTCATTGGGCCAATCACGAGCAGGGATTCACTTGCAGCGATCCCCCAATTGGCTGTACGGTGTCTGGAGATTCCAGCGAGCGAGGCGCTGAATGGCTGCACGGAGGTCCCGGGTCTCTACACCCTGGACACAGCGGTATTTGCAAAGTAATTTATTAGGAGGACTGATGGTACAGGGGGCTGCACGGGGTCAGGAGGCTCCAGCGAGCAAGCTACTGAATGGCTGCATGGAGGTCCCGAGTCTCTACACAGGGGGACACTGGACACGGGGGGCAGATTTGACAGAGGGGACACAGGGGCAGTGAGACACAGGAGGACCTGGGATACTTGCCTGAGGGGAGACTTGAGGACACCAGAGACACAGGCCAGCAAAAGAGGACAGAGGAGGCACTTATGGCGGACACCTTCGGATTATAAAATGCACTGACTTTTTTCCCACCTTTTCTTTCCAGCTTCTACGTATATTTTTTTATGCTAGCCACCTCATGGTCTTCAACGTTTTAAACATTGATTGACAGAGTGCCAATGACCCAAAACAAACTTGATCAGTCGCATATATTTTCTGACAAACTTGAAGTGTCATAGTTCATATTGCTTGTATACTGGCTTGAGGAATTTTGCATGATGTTGACAGAATTTGCAAATATGGATCAATAAATTGCTGGGGGTTTTTTTTATATAGTTTGGTGTGGTGATAACCTTGGTACAACCTTTATGAAGGAATTCCAAGATAAACTCTACAAGTAGCTAGGATGTAGACTAGAGGCAGGGATTCTGAAAAGTGTGAGGTTGAAGCCCTTCTCTGACTAGCAGAATCCCTACACCCATTAACCAGTATCACCTACTAACTAATCGTCTGACTCCTAAATGGAACCTGAAGTGAGAGAAATATGGGGATGACCTATTTTAATTTTGAGCCATGCACATTGGCTGGCTGTGCTGCTGATCCTCTGTCACTAATACTCTTATGTTAAATATTGGTAATCGTATCTGGGAAGAAAGTGGCCACCCCTCTAATAATTTAGTACAAAAACAAACAAAATACACGTTGAGGGTTTCTCGAGCTAAGTAATCTTATTCATAAAACATAACTTTTAATAGTAATGCCAATAAAAAGTCATACAAATAATATAATGGTCATATATCAATATATAATAAAATGGTCATAATATCAATAGCCTGACGCACGTTTCGTGACCTATTACCAGGTCGCTTCTTCAGAGGCAATTTTTTTTTCTTTTCTGAGTTCATGGTTTGTGAATACAGAACAGTTTATAAAAGCATAAGAGAAACCATATACAGTCACATCCAGGTATGTATTGCTCGTTTTTATTGTCTTGTCATCCCAATACACAGCCAATTAGAATTGCATCCAATAGTCAATCGTTGGAAAACAGCATGATGTCAAAGACTGAGGCCCAGAGATTGCACGTCAGCTGGAGTGTAATCCCTCAGATGCAGCCAGGGAAGGGGGTACAGCAGTATCATGCTGTATACCTGCTAAGCACTAGTGATTCAGGGAGGACTAGCTATAGACCCTGAACAAGAATGGAGATCAGAGGTTTCTGACAAAAATCTAACAGGATTAGCTGCATGCTAGTTTCCGGTGTGAGATTCAGACACTACGACCTCCAATGAGGTCAATAGGTGCCTTGCAACTGGTATTGTTTAAAAGCAAATCTATTTCCCCCACACTGGCATAAGGTAAGTCAGCTAATCTTGGATGTAAATGGACAAAGTGAGTGACAGCCATAGCATGTCTACAACAACCCCCCTTGCATTATGTATTCATTTTTTTTATTTGACAGGTTCAGCCATTGGAAATGGATCACTGCAGTTTGATAAGCTCTCTCAAGTCTGACATTGCTAAGTTTGAACTACTTCTTGAAGAAGAAAACCAAAAGAGCAAACGATATAAGGTTAATGTTCTATTTTATCTTAAATAACTTGGAAGGGGATTGTAGTTATTACAGGGGCTAATATTTAGTTAATAAATATATTTTTCATTTAGTTTTGTTGAGCTTGTAAATTATGTACTGCAATCCTTTAGTGGGTTCCTGTGAATAAAACTGTTGCCAAGGCTGCACAGTAGTAGATCTCCTTTCTATATTTAATGGCACTCTTTTTAGTCCACAAATTTAAATGTATATCTGATTTCAAGATATGTTTTCTGGATTGCGCTCCTAGAGAAGCTGTTCCCTCCTTTCCCTCTGGGACACCTGTCGGCAGGCAAGGGGAATGCCTGTGTGAATTTGTCTTAGCAGGAAGGGGAGGGGGATAGCTAAGGTGTCCATACACCTCTTGATCTGCCACCAGATTGATCATCAGATAGATCCCTCTCTGATCAGAGAGGAATCTATTGCCTGCCTGCAAAGTGCAGATGGATTTCTAACAGTTTTCAGCATGAAATCTATTGGAAATTGTCCTAGCACTGCCTGCCTAAATATGGTGGGAATACCTGTTGAAATCCCTTAAAATGTATACCTTGGCAAATAAGCTTCAGAGGAACAAACATTATTGGCCCTCCCAAAAGAAATGCTATGGGAAAGTCACATCATTGCTGAAAATGGATTGCATTTTCCATGCACACTCATACATTATTGGGGAGAACAGATCCCCATTTGTTACTGTAGGCTAATGCTGTTCAGTAAGGAGGCGCATGGTGCTTTTCTATTAAAAACAGAATAGCTGCATTTACTGTAATATTGCCTTAACAAGTGAAGGTGTGCCCTAAAATTCAAGTCCACCATAAGCAGGCATTTTTTTTATTTGATTCTTACCGGTACATTGGCAGTGGGTAGCCTCTGGATATGCTTCTCATATCTTACAACCCACCATTCCAGCAAAGGGTCATCCTAAACTTAGCCGACTGGAGCAGTTCCCAACTGGGCATGTACAAGTTAAGTCCGCGTATGCACAGTAGAACAAAGCCACTCTTTTTTTCCCCATCTGTGCACAGGTGACTTAGTTCTGCTGGGCATGCACAGACCTAACCCCACACACACCCTTCCATGTACCTAAACTTGGCACCATAACCTGCCACCAAATCTTGAACCACTCCCCCCTCCCGTTATGCACCCAACACCCGTCTTATGTCCTACGTACCACTAACTTGTCCACCTGTCATGCACCTTTCTAAACTCCTTCAAACTCTTACACCACCCCTGCTATTTTCTCCAACCCTTATTTGTACTACCCCCATTTCTCTCACTCGTCCTATCCATTCCATCATCTGAATTTTGCAGTGCAAGTTTGCTAGTTGTTCAAATGTTACATGTCTACTGTACCAGCAGTTTGGAATTGGAAGTGAACATAAACCCTCATATGTTAGAATAAAAAAAAAACTTAGTATAACATTTTTCATTTTGTAATTCTAGTTGGCAGAACTGTTATGTCAGAAGTGGAAAGGGGAACCTATAAAATGTCTAAATTGCAGAATTTGTCTTTTATATTTAAGATTGTAAAACAAATGTCATACTGCTTCCATTTACTGTCTGCAGATTGAAAATATAAGGCGGAAACACAACTACCTTCCATTTATTATGGAATTGTTAAAAACATTGGCAGAACACCAGCAATTAATACCACTTGTTCAAAAGGTAAGCGATAACTAGGACATTATGTGCCAATTACAAATGTATGGCTAATGGAGTGTACTGTGTCAATGTACGTTTTTGTAATCCGGTTTTAGTTTGTATAATATGTTCTATTTTTCTAAGGTAGTCCAGCAGAGTGACAGTGTTTATTGGCGGATGGAGAGACATGGTAACCATTACAGTTACCAGCACCTTGACATTATTCTCTTTTGTTGTGATCTCTAAATTAAAAGATCTCTTAAACCAAAATATTTGGTTCTCAAACGGTGTTATGCCCAGCTGGCTTAACAGTTAATTGTTTTTGCTAGCGTAATAATTTGAAGCCATACCATCCTAGCATTGCATGTGAAGCAGTGGTGGGGGAGCCGAGCTACACTTTTGGCTTGCTAACCCACATGCAAGATGGCCACCCACCTTCCTTTGGGCCCTCGTACATTTCCTCCTATGCTTGAGCAGGCAGGACATTGCCACACAAAAGATGGTTGGCAATTGGATATAGTAATGGGATTCCAAGTGGGGTTCTGGCCAACTACAAGATGGTAGCCAACACCAGTATTCTTATTTCAGGGCAATGCTTTTTCGGACTTGCACCAGCTCAGTGTTTTCATTGGAGCCAATGTCTCCCCTGAGGGCTCGTTTCCACTATCGCGAATCCGCATGCGTCCAACTCATGCGGATTCGCACATGTAATGCAAGTGGATGGGCCTGTTTTCAGCGGTGAAAAAACGCACAAAAGAGCCGCAGAATTCGCCTGCGAGTGGAATGCATGCGAATCGCATGCAATGTATTTAATAGGAAAATCGCATGCGTTTTTTGCAGCGAATTCGCATAGGTACCAATGTAAATTCACACAGGCAGTGACATGGTTAAAATCGCATATACCCTCACCTATGCGAATTTGCGGCAAAAACGCATGGGGAATCGCATCCGCATGCGATTTCATCAGCGGTGGAATCCTGGCGATTCTGCACCGCAATAGTGGAAACGAGACCTGAGTATTCAAGTGTTAATTCTAGTGCTTAATCTAGATGACCTGGTTATCTTTGCAGAGATTCCACCTGGGACTTTTAGCCTACAAAAAGTAAACTATTGTAAAGCCTGGGATAACTGATGACCCAGAACATTTGGTTTAATGGCCCTTATGGTGGGAATACACCATGAGTTTTTTCAGCAGATAGATGGCTCTGAATGAGTTTTTTCGTAGCAGTGAACACAAATCATCCAGCAAAACGATCGGAAAATCGAATGGAAAACGTTTGACCAGTAAATCTGCCAAAAAAAAAACTTGTGAAATCCTAGCATTAATTCCTCGTTCCTCGGTCACTTCAGATAAGGTGAATAAGATTCTCATGGCCAAAAGTTTTTAGATGTTCGTGTGTTAAAATATCTTAAAATACAATGTTGCCATGCTTATACTTTGTTTCTGAAAGATTACATAAACATTCTTGCACATTTGCTCATGTGCTTCAGATAACAATCCCATATAAGCTCCCTTTGCCATATTTGATTGCACTGTCCTGAGTTTTTAGCTAGGAGTTAATTTTTTTTCACTTTCTCTACAATTTTTTTCCAGCATTTTGCAACTAAAACATTGTCCATCAGTAAGCTCTGGTAAATTGGACTGATAGTGAGTGGCCAATTTGCTGGAGCTTACAGCAGGATAATAGGGCAGCCCGGGAGGACAAGAGGGAGCTTACGGCATGCATGGGGCTGGCCAGGTAAGTATAAATGCTTTGGTTTTAGACAAGACACAGAGCAATATATTGTCCTTTTCTCCTGGTAGACTCAAAGTGCTACAGGGATGCAACCACTTAGGATGCACTCCATGGGCAACCAGGATCATTACGGAGCCGTGCCCAAAGACTATTGGCTTAAGACAGTGTTACATGTCTCTGGTCCACTTTGAGCCACAAACCTTTTTATAGGGGACATGAAATCAGGGATGTAGAGTCAGTACAAAAATCATCCGACTCCTCAGTTTATGAAACCTCCAACTCCTCGACTCAGACTCCTTAGTCTAATTTTTACAAAGGCTATGGATTTGGATCAAAAATTATCCGACTCTGACTCTTCAGTTTATTGAAACCTCCGACTCCAGGTATCCAAAATTGCACCGAACTCTTCTTCCACAGCCCTGCAGGAAATGACATGTGACACTATGAGATAAACCAGTTTAAGTCCCAATCCTACATAGAACTGCAATGTTTTTTGTTTTTGTTTTTTTTTGTCACGCTTAGGGCTTGTTTCTATTCTACTACATGTGAATTTCTGTATTTTCATGTAGTAAGATTTGCATACTAATAAGTCTATATGGGCTCATTTCCATTGAAAATTGCTTCATTTTTTTTGGTGTGCCACACTAGTTTGCATCAGAGTTGTGCATAATGATTCTACGTGGCTGTGAAATGTAGAAATTGCATTTTTTTTTCACTAAGGAAGCAAAGGAGGATGAAGTTGTCATAGATGCTAGCCACATGAAAAAAATGTGCTTATAATTTGCACATTTTTCTTTCTTTTCTTGCAAATGTTTACATGCGAATTCTCACATGTAAAACATGTAGTGGGCCCAGCACGCTAAAGTCTGTTTTTTAGCAACACATCAAAGTTACAGCTGCTGAAAAGCGGACACAAGTGTGTTAGTGTTTTCATGCCCTAGGTCTAGAATCCAGTACTGTAATTAATACTTTTTTTCCAGTAACACTCCAGGACAGGTACACATTGAGACTTGGCTCCTCCCAGGAACAGGAAATATCCGTCAGCCTCTCTATAAATTAAACATGGACCAAGGGTCAGGCAATATTGGATATTTCCTGGTCCAGGAACCAGGTCTCTCTATGTGCTCGCTGTCCCGGAGAGCCTGGGTGGCTAGGGAATGTGTTGGCACAGAGCAGCATGCTCTCTGGATACAGAGTATCTGCTGTCCCTGGAAGTACCTGTGGGGTTGCCGTGGGGTTGCCTTAGGGTAGCTGCTTCCAGCGGGATATTGCGACCTGTTGGTCGGCCTGGATGATGGATAGGCATCGCTTCAGGAGGGGCTGCTCTGAGGACACACCAAGCGGAGGCAGCGGCACGATAGTGGCGTCCGACAGATACGCATGTCGGAGGCGGTTTGCGGAAGTCTCTTGGCCGCGACCTCGGGGAGAACTCCCGGGTCGCGTGACGCCACTACCGGTTTGCCGGGTGGAGAGGAGTGGCCGTCCGGAGTCCCAGCGTCTGGCACATCGTGGAAGGATGTCGGAGATAGAGCAGGAGCCAGGACGGGTAAGATTGCTCTGCTGGGACCCGGGCTGCGGTGGTGACTCTTGTGGGGGCGCTCTTTTCCGCATGCAGCAATTTGTTTGGTGGTATGTTGTGCTGCACAAAGGCATTGCTTTGGGAAACAGATTATGCATCATCTTGTTTAGCAATGTGCTCACACTTTTCTACTGTGTTAAAGAGTAATATGATAAGTTGTGAGGATTTAATTTAAGGACTTTTTTGTATTCTCATTTAAAGTCTGCAAATGAATTACATTTTCCATGCATTTTTTGTGGAGGAAAGCTGAAAGTGTTTATACTACTTGATTAACAGATATAAGCATATAAGCCTTAAGCAGATATAACTATTTGTTTGTGCATTGGGCTTTAAAGCTAAGTTATGTGGAACAAAATATTGTTTTGTGTTTTTTGCAGGGCACTTCGACTAATGTACCTGACCCTGCTAAACCCATTAAACAGTGTCATGTGTGTAATTCAAAAGTCAATCCTGCATTAACAAAACTGCTATGCAGAGATTGCACTTACAAAGTAATGAGGCAGGAATCTGCATCTCAAAGAGACCATACAAGTTTTGAGATGAGATTTAAAAGATACTTTAAAGATATTTAAAGCTACTACTATACCTTCAAAACCTGACACACCAGCTAATACTCAAGCTGATAAGGCGACTCTGCCTCAGGTGTCGGAAGTCGTTAAGCATAAAAAAGCTACTAGGAAGACTAATAAACCAATTAATGTTTCTGATGAAGAGGAAATTAGTGATAATGATGGTGATTCTGCAAACTCTGAGGGGCAAGAAATAGAAAATAAACCGTCAAAGTTTAAATTCCCTGTGGTGGAAACTGACATTTTATTAACGGCCATATATGAAGATTTAAATTTAAGTAAAACCGTTACTGAACCTGCTTCAATGCATGATGAATTATATGAAGGTATGGAAAATCCACAAGAGCTGTGTTTCCAGTTCATCAATCAACCTTATTACAAGTAAACGTAAGAACCCCATTAGAAAGTTATTCATGTCTAGGGGGTTTAAAAGACTGTTTCCGTTGTCTGAGAAAGATTGCAAAATGTGGGACAAGAATCCTAAACTATATGCAACTTTTTCTAAAGTCAATAAGGATGATGAATTGGCCTTTGAGGATCTTGGACACTTAAAGGACCAATCAGATAAAAAGATTGAATATGTATTTAAAATACTGTGGCCTGCTATCTGTGCTAACTTCAGGCCTTCAGCTGCTACAACCTGTGTAGCAAGAGTGATAGCACTGTGGTTGCAGCAATTGGAAGATATTAAGAAGGATACACCTAAAGATCAATTAATAAACTCCATGACAGCAATGCATAAGGCAATTGCTTATATAATTGACGCAGCTTCACAGTCAATAAGGTTAACAGCAAAAGCAGCGTGTATTTCTAATGTAGCAAGAAGAAATTTATGGATTAAAACATTGCATGGAAGTATGACATATAAAAATAGTCTGTTCCATTCCAGTAGTGGGTGATACTTTTTTCGACCCAGAATTAGAAGTTCTTGAAAAAACTGCTAATAGAAAGAAATTGTTCCCTAAAAAGAGACAATTTAAACAGGGGAAGAGGTGTTTTTTTTCGTCAAAACAGACAAACATAAAAACCAGAAAAGAAGAAAGACTTGGTCTTTCAATAGAGGTATATAAAAAAAAAAAAGTTTGTGGTCACCAAAGAGTTAACTTTGCCTCAACATCAGGAAACGTTACAGGAGATTATCACAGACATGCTAGACAGAAAAGTGGTATCAGTGGTGCCTGTGGATCAGAGAGGCGAGGGCTTCTATTCAGAAGTATTTCTGATCCAAAAGCCGTCAGGAAAATACAGAATAATATTGAATTTAGAATTTAAAACCAATCAACCCATACATAAAATACGAAAAGTTTTGTATGGAGTCGATTTACTCAATAAGAAATCTTCTGATACCAAACGGCTTTATGGCAAGCATAGATCTTCAGGATGCTTGTTGACCTATACCAATCGAGTTAAAATCTCAAGCGTTCCTAAGATTTGCAGTACAAATGGAAAAAGGGGTTCAGCACTTTCAGTTTTGCTGCCTCCCATTTGACATAACATCAGCTTCAAAATTACAAATGTTATGGGAGAATTGATTGCTGCAATGCACATAATACGCCTTATAATACCTTACCTGGATGATCTTCTGATAGTGGGAAAAAACATTAAGGGCCCTTTTCCACTAGAGCGATTGTGATTGCTGAATCGCAAAATCGCAAATCGCTAGTGATCTTTAAATCGCTAGGGTTGTTACTTTATCATAGAAAGCATGAGCAGTATTTTCCACTACAGTGATTCGATTTGGAAATCGCTAATCGCAAATCGCAATCGCTTGCTGGAGCGATTTTTACAATGATAATGCAATGCAAATAAAAATCGCAAATCGCAATCGCATAACAGAATTAATGAAAAATCGCAATCGCAATCACTGGCGTTTGTGATTTGTGATTGCGATTGCTAGTGGAAAAGGGCCCTTAAAGAACTAGAGGAACACAGACTGTATTACATCAACTGCAGGAGGCAAGCTGGATAGTGAGCAAAGAGAAATCGCAGCTTGTTCCAACGCAGAGTATTTTGTTTCTGGGGTTTATGATAGATTCAGTACAACAAAAGATATTTCTTCCACAGGAAAAGATACAGAAGATTGTAAACAAAGTGGGAACGTTCAATACATGTCAGTAACACTCAGACAAATCATGCAGCTTCTGGGTCTTCTGTCTTCAGTTGTGCCAGGAATTCAGTGGGCTCTGAAGCATACCAGTATTCTACAATCTTGGATGTTACCAATTGGAACAAACAGGATACACTACACAATATGGTGGCAGTGGATCCCCAAGTAAAAAAGCGTTTACGATGGTGGCAAGTAATTCAAAACCAGATGCAAGTTTGTCAGGATGTGGGGCACATGTGGCCACCTTTTAGGTTCAGGGTGTCTGGAATCAGTCAATGATGGAACACTCATCGAACTTCAGGGAACTGATGGCGGCAAAAATGCCACTAATCATCACATTACATATTCTGAAAGCGTGTCATGTTCAAGTACAGTCAGACAGTGCAACTGTGGTAGCATATCTGAATCGCAAGAGATCCTCGACATAGCAGACCAAAACTTGCTATCACTAACAGCAGTGCACCTGAAGGGGTCGCTCAATGTTCTGGCAGATCAGTTAAGCAGACTCCAGATAACGAACACACAGTGGTCTCTGAATCAGAGTTTATGTGAAATAATTGTGAGAAAATGGGGCCAGCCCAACTGGACTTATTCGCAAACAAATCCAACAGGAAGTGCAAACAGTTACATTCCCTTAATATGATGGACAATCCCGTAGCAATTGATGCCCTGACTCTGATATGGAATCAGAATGTAGTATATGCCTTTCCACCATGAAATCTAGTTCCTCTAGTGCTTCAAAAGTTGATGAAATCAGACTGTTACATTATTCTCATTGCTACTAACTGGCCCAAGAGGGCATGGTATCTGCTTCTCCTATCAATGTTAATAGACCAACCATGAGAAATACCAGTGTCAGAGAACATGACAAAGGTACAAGACCAGGCTATAGTAAACCTAGAAAAGTGAAAACTTACAGCGTAGTTTCTGAAAGGGCAGTGCTTGAAGTCAAGGGATTGTCCTCAAGAGTAGTTAATACTCTCTTGAAAAGTAGAAAAGACAATACTCGTCTAATATACCAAAAGTATTGGGAAACTTTTATTTTGTGGTTAGAAAACTCTAATTTTCAGTCAACAGAAATGGCTACAATTTTAGAATTTCTGCAGGAGGGCGTAGGAAAAGGGTTGGCCTTAAGTACAATTAAGGTCCAAATTTCTGCCCTATCAGTTTTTTTGTGTGGATAAAAAGTTAGCTTTAGACCCTTTTTATAATCAGATTTGTGAAATCAAGAGAAAAAAACAGACCAGTTATGGTTAAACAATTCCCGAAATGGAATTTAGCTTTAGTGTCGCAAGCATTGACATCTGAGTTTAATGAAGATTCATTAAAAATGTGTACTCTTAAAACAGTATTTTTGGTAGCGATCACTTCAGCTAGGCGCATTTAGTGAACTCCAAGCTCTCTCATACACAGAACCATATTGTTCCTTCTTTAATGATCAAGTAGTTCTCCCGACAAGCCCAGAATTCCTACCAAAGGTTGGTGACATATTCCACAGAACACAGGTGATTGTATTGCCATCTTCCTGTATTAATCCAAAATCAGAAAAAGAAAACCTCATAACTTACCTGGAGAAAATTAGAGTTCAGAAAATCAGAATCACTGTTCATGAATGATGCAGGAAAATCCAAAGGATTAAAAACCTCTACAAAAACAATTGCCAAATGGATCAAAGATTGAATTCTGGAGGCATACAAATTATGGGTAAGGATCCTCCAGGGAACTTAAAGGCCCATTACACCATGGCAGCCGCAACTACGTGGGCTTACAGGGCAGGTGCTTTACCGCTGAACATCTGCAAGGCTGCGACCTGGAAGAGTTTGGGAACCTTCAGGAAGCACTATCGATTGGACCGGATAACGGAGACCGATCAAGGCTTTGGAAGAACTGTCTTAAAGGCAGTTAGCCGACCCTAAGGTTTGTGATTGATTTCTTGCTGATCATCTCAATGTGTACCTGTCCTGGAGTGTTACTGGAAAAACCAGGAGTTAGCTTACCTGTTAACGACATTTTAAGTAACACTCCAGGACAGGTGGGGGTACCCACCCCCATATATATCATATATTGCATGATATACATGTTATATTATATGTATTTTAATGTAATATAGTAGGGTTATGTTAATGTATATTGTTCCTGTTCCTTGATATACTGCCTGACCCTTGGTCCATGTTTAATTTATAGAGAGGCTGACAGATATTTCCTGTTCCTGGGAGGAGCCAAGTCTCAATGTGTACCTGTCCTGGAGTGTTACTTAAAATGTCGTTAACAGGTAAGCTAACTCCTGGTTTCTACAGTTGGACACTCATTGATGACTAAATACAGGCCATAAAACTTCCATTGGGGAAAAGCACTTCTAATTGCCAGGACAGATAAAAATAGATCAGTAGTTCAAGAATTTGTCTTCATGAGAGATGTGAAACATTGAAAAATGGCCATCGGGTGAGTGGCCTGGCTCTGATGGCAGACAGCAGCATCTCTGCACTGCTCCTTTCTTGTGTGCAGAAACTTAAGCCATCCAGCCGCTGTCATCAGTAAAAATCCCTTGCTTGGGTTATATATCACACAGCCGGCACACTCCTGCACCCACTGACTGTGGGCAAAATACATTTTCCCTGCCCTACGCAGCCCTCATCACCCTCCTGCACCCGATTGGCACAGCATCCAAGGTGCCTTGCTGCCCTCCAGCATATGTCCAGGACTTTTCCCTTGAGCCTGCAGACCCACTGTCAGAGTACCAAGCTGGACCCGCACTTCCAGTCGGCCGTGACTACTTATTGACTTCTCTCGGTGGACTAGGCCTCAACTTTTAAAAGTTTCACAAACGTGCTTAAATCTTCTCAGAAGGCTTGGCCTGCAAGGGCAGCAGGCCTGTGAAACCAGAGACTGATTTCAAGCCTTTTAAGCATTGAGGACACCAGAAACTTTTGAATGTAGTTACTTTAAAATATCCAATTTAGGGCACATGCACGTGGATCTAAGATGGTGGCCCTGCTCTGAGCTCCGATTCTGGCTCCGAGGTTTTCCCCCAGCAGATGAGCTATATTTAGAGGGGATGCACAGCCAGAGCCACCCTGGGACAGATGGAGAGACTCCTGGACTGCGATAAGCAGTCTGTGGTGGAAAATGTGCACAGATTGATAGTCTCTGCTACTACAGAACTGAAAGCAGAAATAGTAGCAATAGGAGAGCGCACCAGCATGCAGGAGGACAAGACTGACGACATGAGCCGCCGCCATAGTGACCTGGAGAATGAACACATACAGACCCAGGCAGACATCAGGTACTTGAGAACAGCTCAGCAGGACATTGAAAACAGTCAGAATGTGGGCATTCTAGGAGTCCCTAATTCATTTTCCCCTGATCACCTCCATGACTGGAGGATTTCAGAGGTTTCTCTGTGGCAGATGGATTGGGCACCTAATGCTCTGGGCACTGCACAAAGGAATTTGTGACCCCTAAAAATGTGACACTTAGGGCCTGTTTCCACTACATGCAGCTTGGATGCAGAATAAATGCAAAAAAACTGACTCCAATGAATGCCTATGGGAAAATCTGCATCAGAAAAATCGCGTTTCATGGAAACAGGCCCATAGGCATTCATTGGAGTCAGTTTTTCTGCATCCAATCTGCGTGTAGTGGAAACAGGCCCTAAGGCTTCACTGCTATGAAAGCAAGGAAGCTCTACTGAATGTGACCAGAAATATGCAAAAGGTAGAATTCGAGGGCGAGACTTTGTCCATATACAATGATCTGTTATCTGTTACACTTGAGAAGTAGCGCTTTCTCAAGTGCTGAGAGAAGCCTGATTAAACTACAAGTGGGGGTTTCCCTTTAAGTTAATAGTAACAAAGAACTCTAGGGTGTTCATGCTTCAAGATTCGCATGATGCCTCTGACTTCCTGAAGAGACTGGGCCTTGAGGTGCCTGCTGCCCATCGGGGCCCACCTAGAAAAGCTCTTGATCCAGGCCTTGACCAGGATTCGCGTCTGAGGCAACGGTTAGCACTGGACTGGACTGTCCAAAAGTCTTGCAGGCATAGATCATGGGCCGCAGACTCCCTGTTCTCTTCCCCAATCCTTGTGCCTCGGAATCTTATAGAGGGAGACGGATTGTGATTTCCCAAATATGAGATCAGTGGGAAGGGAGCTGCCTTCTCCTCCATCAGTTTTATATCTGGGTTCCTTGACTCACCCGGATCACACTTGGATCGTTAGCCATGCTACCTCACGTTCTGCTCAGCTCCCTGGTTGTTCCTCCTTCAGAGGACCAGGAAGGCGTAGCAGAAACAGGCTCCATACAAAGCATGGTGTTAAATTGGTTTCACATGGTCGCATTATGCTTTATCTTTTTTTTCTGTTTTGTCATTTGATGTGTGCAGACAGGGCCGCCTTCAGGGGGGGACAGCTATCACTTCAGTGAGGGGCCCGGGGGCCCCCACTTAACACGCTGGCTCATCCACACTATAAGAAGCATCACTGCTCTGCTTATTCTGAGTATGGTTTAAAAAACTCAGCCTGGCCCTGCAGAGGAAATCGGGGTCCTTCAACATTGAAGTGTAGATCATGTTGTCCCGGGTATATGCAGAGCGCTGATGCTGTCATCATTATAGTGATGAATAGGCTGCAAGGCTTGGTGAGTCCAAGCTGTGTTGTGAAGATGGCGCCTGGTAACCCTTGCTGTACTGGGAAGGAGTGGACACACTCCTGGTCTGTGTGCCTGGTAACCCTTGCTGTGCTGGGAAGGAGTGGACACACTCCTGCCCTGTGTGCCTGGTAACCCTTGCTGTGCTGGGAAGGAGTGGACACACTCCTGCCCTGTGTGCCTGGTAACCCCTGCTGTGCTGGGAAGGAGTGGAGATGCTCCTTCCCTGTGTGCCTGGTAACCCGTGCTGTGCAGGAGTGGACAACTGGTAATCCCTGGTGTGCTGCCCTGTGTGTCTGGTAACCCCTGGTGTGCTGCCCTGTGTGTCTGGTAAAACCTGGTGTGCTGCACCGTGTGCCTGGATACTCCTGGTGTGCTGCCCTTTGTGTCTGGCAACCCTTGGTGTGCTGCCCTGTGTGTCTGGCAACCCCTGGTGTACTGCCCTGTGTGTCTGGCAACCCCTGGTGTGCTGCCCTGTGTGTCTGGCAACCCCTGGTGTGCTGCCCTGTGTGTCTGGCAACCCCTGGTGTGCTGCCCTGTGTGTCTGGCAACCCCTGGTGTGCTGCCCTGTGTGTCTGGCAACCCCTGGTGTGCTGCCCTGTGTGTCTGGCAACCCCTGGTGTGCTGCCCTGTGTGTCTGGCAACCCCTGGTGTGCTGCCCTGTGTGTCTGGCAACCCCTGGTGTGCTGCCCTGTGTGTCTGGCAACCCCTGGTGTGCTGCCCTGTGTGTCTGGCAACCCCTGGTGTGCTGCCCTGTGTGTCTGGCAACCCCTGGTGTGCTGCCCTGTGTGTCTGGCAACCCCTGGTGTGCTGCCCTGTGTGTCTGGCAACCCCTGGTGTGCTGCCCTGTGTGTCTGGCAACCCCTGGTGTGCTGCCCTGTGTGTCTGGTAACCCTTGCTGTGCTGCCCTGTGTGTCTGGTATCCCCTGGTGTGCTGCCCTGTGTGTCTGGCAACCCCTGGTGTGCTGCCCTGTGTGTCTGGCAACCCCTGGTGTGCTGCCCTGTGTGTCTGGCAACCCCTGGTGTGCTGCCCTGTGTGTCTGGCAACCCCTGGTGTGCTGCCCTGTGTGTCTGGCAACCCCTGGTGTGCTGCCCTGTGTGTCTGGCAACCCCTGGTGTGCTGCCCTGTGTGTCTGGCAACCCCTGGTGTGCTGCCCTGTGTGTCTGGCAACCCCTGGTGTGCTGCCCTGTGTGTCTGGCAACCCCTGGTGTGCTGCCCTGTGTGTCTGGCAACCCCTGGTGTGCTGCCCTGTGTGTCTGGCAACCCCTGGTGTGCTGCCCTGTGTGTCTGGCAACCCCTGGTGTGCTGCCCTGTGTGTCTGGCAACCCCAGGTGTGCTGCTCTGTGTGTCTGGCAACCCCAGGTGTGCTGCCCTGTGTGTCTGGCAACCCCTGGTGTGCTGCCCTGTGTGTCTGGCAACCCCTGGTGTGCTGCCCTGTGTGTCTGGCAACCCCTGGTGTGCTGCCCTGTGTGTCTGGCAACTCCTGGTGTGCTGCCCTGTGTGTCTGGCAACTCCTGGTGTGCTGCCCTGTGTGTCTGACAACTCCTGGTGTGCTGCCCTGTGTGTCTGGCAACTCCTGGTGTGCTGCCCTGTGTGTCTGACAACTCCTGGTGTGCTGCCCTGTGTGTCTGGCAACTCCTGGTGTGCTGCCCTGTGTGTCTGACAACCCCTGGTGTGCTGCCCTGTGTGTCTGGCAACTCCTGGTGTGCTGCCCTGTGTGTCTGACAACCTCTGGTGTGCTCCCCTGTGTGTCTGGTATCCCCTGGTGTGCTGCCCTGTGTGTCTGGTATCCCCTGGTGTGCTGCCCTGTGTGTCTGGTAACCCCTGGTGTGCTGCCCTGTGTGTCTGGCAACTCCTGGTGTGCTGCCCTGTGTGTCTGACAACTCCTGGTGTGCTGCCCTGTGTGTCTGGATACTCCTGGTGTGCTGCCCTTTGTGTCTGGCAACCCTTGGTGTGCTGCCCTGTGTGTCTGGCAACCCCTGGTGTGCTGCCCTGTGTGTCTGGCAACTCCTGGTGTGCTGCCCTGTGTGTCTGGCAACTCCTGGTGTGCTGCCCTGTGTGTCTGACAACTCCTGGTGTGCTGCCCTGTGTGTCTGGCAACTCCTGGTGTGCTGCCCTGTGTGTCTGACAACTCCTGGTGTGCTGCCCTGTGTGTCTGGCAACTCCTGGTGTGCTGCCCTGTGTGTCTGACAACCCCTGGTGTGCTGCCCTGTGTGTCTGGCAACTCCTGGTGTGCTGCCCTGTGTGTCTGACAACCTCTGGTGTGCTGCCCTGTGTGTCTGGTATCCCCTGGTGTGCTGCCCTGTGTGTCTGGTATCCCCTGGTGTGCTGCCCTGTGTGTCTGGTAACCCCTGGTGTGCTGCCCTGTGTGTCTGGCAACCCCTGGTGTGCTGCCCTGTGTGTCTGGCAACCCCTGGTGTGCTGCCCTGTGTGTCTGGCAACTCCTGGTGTGCTGCCCTGTGTGTCTGGCAACTCTTGGTGTGCTGCCCTGTGTGTCTGGCAACTCTTGGTGTGCTGCCCTGTGTGTCTGGCAACTCCTGGTGTGCTGCCCTGTGTGTCTGGCAACTCCTGGTGTGCTGCCCTGTGTGTCTGGCAACTCTTGGTGTGCTGCCCTGTGTGTCTGGCAACTCCTGGTGTGCTGCCCTGTGTGTCTGGCAACTCCTGGTGTGCTGCCCTGTGTGTCTGGCAACTCTTGGTGTGCTGCCCTGTGTGTCTGGCAACTCCTGGTGTGCTGCCCTGTGTGTCTGGCAACTCCTGGTGTGCTGCCCTGTGTGTCTGGCAACTCCTGGTGTGCTGCCCTGTGTGTCTGGCAACTCCTGGTGTGCTGCCCTGTGTGTCTGGCAACTCCTGGTGTGCTGCCCTGTGTGTCTGGTAACCCTTGCTGTGCTGCCCTGTGTGTCTGGTATCCCCTGGTGTGCTGCCCTGTGTGTCTGGTATCCCCTGGTGTGCTGCCCTGTGTGTCTGGTATCCCCTGGTGTGCTGCCCTGTGTGTCTGGTAACCCCTGGTGTGCTGCCCTGTGTGTCTGGTAACCCCTGGTGTGCTGCCCTGTGTCTGGTAACCCCTGGTGTGCTGCCTTGTGTGTCTGGAAACACCTGGTGTGCTGCCCTGTGTGTCTGGTAACCCCTGGTGTGCTGCCCTGTGTGTCAGGCAACCCCTGGTGTGCTGCCCTGTGTGTCTGGTAACCCCTGTGTGTCTGGTAACTCCTGGTGTGCTGCCCTGTGTGTCTGGTAACCCCTGGTGTGCTGCCCTGTGTGTCTGGTAACCCCTGGTGTGCTGCCCTGTGTGTCTGGCTTGCTCTGATGCCACAGGTATTGTGTATTTAGGAACAGAATACATGGAAGTTCACTATGGGAAGGTTATTACCTAATTCTAGATCTGCCTGGATATTGTATACTTATGAATCACCTACTATACAGCCTTATTATTCAGAGCCGACCATTAGGATGAATTCAGGACTTACGACCCCAGTAGGGATGGAGCAGGGGTCTTATAAATGTAGTCTGTGAAATATAAATGTGGGTTTTTTTCTATTTACAAAAGGCGGGAGGGTAGGCGAAGGGCCCAGGCCTGATGGTGTGTGAGGGGCCCAAGCATTTCTGAAGGCGGCATTGTGTGCAGAAATAGCTTTTATGTTTTATGAGTGCATATCGACCCTTATCCTCAAGGCCTCTCCCATTTCTAAGTACAAGATCCAGATGGCCTCCCTGCTCCTTAGGCGTCTACGATAGTAAAGGTACTATCTCTAAACATCAAAGGCTTATACTCTCCCCTTAAGCGACAATTGCTTTTTAAAGAAACAGAGGTTGCGGGTTGATATTTATTCATTTTTTTAAATGTTTTCATTATCCTAAGCTAAGTATTTCCCTGTTGTGAATTGTGCTTCTGGCCCTAGTAAGCGCGGGGGGGGGGGGGGGGAAGAGTAACTATCCCAATGAGGGAATATGTCCCATTCACTTTCACCCACTCCTGTACCAACCCTAAGGGATATTACATATTTTTTTACATTTTTTTTTTTTCAGGGGACGTTAGCTCAAACTGAGATAGTTTTGGGCAATATACAGTGGGATGCAAAAGTTTGGGCAACCTTGTTAATCATCGTGATTTTCCTGTATAAATCGTTGGTTGTTATCATAAAAAATGTCAGTTAAATATATCATATAGGAGAGACACACAGTGATATCTGAGAAGTGAAATTGATTTGCAGAAAGTGTGCAATAATTGTTTAAACAAAATAAGCCAGGTGCATAAATTTGGGCACCACAAAAGAGAAATGAAATCAATATTTAGTAGATCCTCCTTTTGCAGAAATTACAGCCTCTAAAACTCTTCTTGTAGGTTCAAATGAGTCTGGATTCTGCTTGAAGGTATTTTGGACCATTCCTCTTTACAAAAACATCTCTAGTTCATTCAGGTTTAATAGCTTCCGAGCATGGACAGCTCACTTTAACTTACACCACAGATTTTCACTTAAAATCAGGTCTGGGGACTGAGATGGCCATTCCAGAACGTTGTACTTGTTCCTCTGCATTAATGCCTTAGTGGATTTTGAGCAGTGTTTAGGGTCATTGTCTTGTTGAAAGATCCAGCCCTTTTGCAGCTTCAGCTTTGTCACTGATTCCTGGACATTGGTCTCCAGAATCTGCTGATTCTGAGTGGAATCCATGCGTCCCTCAACTTTGACAAGATTCCCAGTCCCTGCACTGGTCACACAGCCCGAAAGCATGATGGAACTACCACCATATTTTACTGTAGGTAGCAGGTGTTTTTCTTGGAATGCTGTGTTTTTCCTCCATGCATAACACCCCTTGTTATGCCCAAATAACTCAGTTTTTAGTTTTATCAGTCCACAGCACCTTATTCCAAAATGAAGCTGGCTTGTCCTAATGTGCTTTAGCATACCTCACACAGCTCTGTTTGTGCTGTGGGCGGAGAAAAGGCTTTCTCTGCATCACTCTCACATACAGCATCTCCTTGTGTAAAGTGCGCCGAATGGTTGAGCGATGCACAGTGGACTCCAGCTACAGCAAGATGATGTTGTAGGTCTTTGGTGCTGGTCTTTGGGTTGACTCAGACTGTTCTCACCATTCGTCGCTTCTGTTTATCCGAGATTTTTCTTGGTCTTCCACTTTGAGCCTTAACTTGAACTGAGCCTGTGGTCTTCCATTTCCTTAATATGTTCCTAACTGTGACAGACACCTGAAATCTCTGAAACAGCTTTCTGTATCCTTCCACTAAACCATGATAGTGAACAACCTTTGTCTTCAGGTCATTTGAGAGTTGTTTTGAGACCCCCATGTTTCTACTCTTCAGAGAAAATTAAAAGGGGAGGAAAACTTACAATTGACCCCCTTAAATACTTTTTCTCATAATTTGATTCACCTGTGTATGTAGGTCAGGGGTCACTGAGCTTACCAAGCCAATTTGAGTTCCAATAATTAGTTCTAAAGGTTTTGGAATCAATAAAATGACAACCGTGCCCAAATTTATGCACCTGCCTAATTTTATTTAAACAATTATTGCGCACTTTCTGTAAATCCAATAAACTTCATTTCACTTCTCAAGTATCACTATGTGTGTCTCCTATATGATATATTTAACTGACATGTTTTATCGTAACAACCAACGACTAATACAGGAAAATCATAACGAACAACGAGGTTGCCCAAACTTTCGCATTCCACTGTGTGCCCAATACTAATCAGCTACAGTTTCTGAATATTTTACAAAGGAAACTCCAGGCTGACTGCTGGCTTCTGGGCAGTGATTTTAATCTTGTTTTTTCCACTGTTTTAGACAGATCCACAGTCCCTCCTAAAGCTAAGTCTACACGTGCCGATGTATCTTATCAATTGAGCCGCTGATGCGGCTCGATTGATAATATCCAACAGGTCCGATCTCGCCGCTTCCGATACACCGCAAGCGGACAATAGCGGGGAATCGAGCGGGTATCGAATGTGACGCGGACGAGCAGGCAGGTACGCGGAAGAGTCGATCCGGCGGCTAATCGAGCCACCGGATCGCTCCGTGTAGATAGGGCACCAAACATCTCTGGGCAGGATTGGCTTTCTTTCCCAGGAATTTCAGAAATGGGTAAGGGACAGCACCTGGTTGTTTTATGGAGGCTGAACCACCCTGTCAATATAGTTTCTATTCCAATCCTCATAGTATCTTTAGCAGACTTGATTATTTTCTCACATCAAACTTCTTATACGCAAAGTAACCCAGGTCAAAATCCTGTGGTCCGATCACGCACCAATTACAACAGAAATAGATTGTAGCACTAAAATTAGAAGCCCTTTCCATTGGCAACAAAAAAAGTAGAGTAATAATTCCCCGGCTTCTTAAGGAATCTCGTTCACTATTCGTACTATCTCCGACAAAGGTCCGATACGCGTCAGATAGGCGCAGAGCTGGGCCTCATTGTGCGGACATTCCCATCCCCGAGGTGAGTGGTTATTTTGCATATGCTGATATGTGCACATTGGTGTATGGATAAGATATGTTTTGAGTGATTTATTGCAACGCCACTCTGGTTTGTATTACAGCCTATGTATATATTTTTTGGCATTGTGTATTGTCAAGGAATCCCCCTTTATTCCCCGAGGGTTGACTGTGTATTTTACATTTGGTGTGTCGTTGTGAGAGAACGCGGAAAAGCCGCCTTATGTACTGATAGCAAGGCGGCTGGTTCTGCGTCCAGTGCGGCGGTTTGCACGCAGCAGCATGCGTCTGGTGTGGCTGGGTCTGTTAGTTCACACAGATTCAGGAATACGCGCGCGTGTTGAGAGGCAGAACTTTTATGGCGGCCAGGGGGGGAGGGGGATCGGCTGACCAGGCTGGTCAGCTGACCTCAGAGCTAGTAACCATTGGTCCATCACTTAAGGGTGGTGCCAGAGGGCGCTGCTCTATATATAGTTGCTGCTGGTCAGTCACAAGTGGTCTGCCGTTGCGAACACTACGTGGAAGCACTCAGACCTTAGTCAGATCCAACAGTGTGTTTGAACCAGGAGGACCTGGGAATTCACACTGAGCCAGATTACTTGTGTTATTATTCTGTTATACTTCAGACTAGTTCCAGGGTGTAGAGACCACGGACCTCACACCCAAGATTAGGGAACTTGTGTTATCATTCTGTGTTACTTCAGACTAGTTCCAGGGTGTAGAGACCACTGACCTAACACCCAAGACTAGGCATTGTTTGATATCTGTTATGACCTATTGCTTTCCTGACTATCCCTCCGCTCTCTGATTCGGTACCACGCACATCTGATTATCCGTTGCCAGCCCTGCCTGCCTTGGATACCGAATCAGCCTTCTGTCTTTGTACCTTATCTGTCCGTGTGTTGCCGACCTGGCTTGCCCGACCTCGAGAGCGATCTCTCCCCTTTAGGAGATAGTCTCCAGATCAGCTTGTGACAGCCACCTTCAGATGTCACTCACTCACTGGCCCTTCCTACCTTCAGCCTGAGACTCCACCCCTTGGAAGGTCTCAGGCTGCTGGAGGGTTCTTGTGCTTCTCTAAAGAGCAGTATTTCCCATACTGCCAAGGACCACCTGCTCATCAGGTGGTTTACTCAGTTATTACTGTTGCACCAAACACTCACGATATATACAGGTGTCCAGAGGTTAGTACTAGATCGGTATTATTGGTGATTCTGCACATCATCAATAATCAGGTATATATCTGTATTCTTGGTGATGCTGCAGATCACCAATAATCAGATTCTCTGTGTGCTGACACCGATCGTTACAGTCATATGATAGATTACCCCGCACTCTGGGTTACCCAGCGACTGTGTTTGCTTTTAATTGGTTTTTATTGCATATTCCTTAAATAAAGATTATTATTGTTATTATTCATATATACGGAGCTGGGTTGATTTTTGACTTTATATGTCATGGACGTCTTTTGTTTATTGCAGCCCTATCCATTGGCAGTTTAATGAATCTCTCTTAAAAGATGAGGTGATAAACAATATAATAAAAGAGGGGAGTACTTCATGATCAACAAGGAGTCTGTTCACAGCCCATCTGTGCTATGGGAGGCTCATAAGGTAGTTATCAGGGGTGCTTTGATTATGGAGGCAGTCCAGAAAAAGAGAAACGATTCAGCCATCCTTGAATGGAGGATACAAACATTAAGGAATGCGGAAGGAAGATGCAAACATTTCCCCTCAAAGGTTAACTATAGATCATGGCAACCAGCTATGGCAAAGGTACATGATCTTCAAGTTACTACAGGTGAGAAAGCCATGGCTCGGATGAAACAATTGTTCTTATATAGAGGTAATAAACGCCACACTATACTAGCTATAAAACAGAGGGACTTTAAAGAGAATCTGTATTGTTAAAATCGCACAAAAGTAAACATACCAGTGCGTTAGGGGACATCTCCTATTACCCTCTGTCACAATTTCGCCGCTCCTCGCCGCATTAAAAGTGGTTAAAAACAGTTTTAAAAAGTTTGTTTATAAACAAACAAAATGGCCACCAAAACAGGAAGTAGGTTGATGTACAGTATGTCCTCACATAGAAAATACATTCATACACAAGCAGGCTGTATACAGCCTTCCTTTTGAATCTCAAGAGATCATTTGTGTGTTTCTTTCCCTCTGCAGCTATCATCCACTGAAGTGTCAGGCTGTTTCTTCCTGCAGAGTGCAGACAGCTCTGCCTGTATGTAATTCCTCAATATGTGAAAGCCCAGCCAGCTCAGAGGAGGATTTATCCAGCTTGTAAAAGAAAAGAGAGAAGCTGTCCTAATCTAAATAATACACAGGCAGTGTGCATAGAGGGGCCTGGAAGGGGGAGTTCATAGCAGAACCACAACACTGAAGAACTTGGCAGCCTTCCAGACACAGGCTGACAAGTCTGACAAGAGAGAGATAAGTTGATTTATTACAGAGATGGTGATAGTAGAACGTGCTGCAGTAAGCCAGAACACATTATAATAGCTTTTGGAACTTGTAGGATGATAAAAAACAGGATGCAATTTCTGTTACGGAGTCTCTTTAAGAAATAGAGGGCGATGCACGCAGTAACCGATAAAAAGGGAGTTACATCTGCAGGCCAGGCCCATATAGCGAAGGCTTTCAAAGCTTACTATACCAAATTATATAACATCCCTCCTGCAGGCCAAGTAGATGAGATCAGTTCTAAGATGAAAGGATTTTTAGGTGGGTTTGGAATCCCCACACTTATGGAAGAACAGCTGGAAGAGCAAAACACACCTGTTTTGGAGAGTGAGATCTGAGCGGTCATTAAAAGGAACCTAAACTGAGGAGATGGATTTTCCTTTTAAAATAATACTAGTTGCCTGACTCTCCTGCTGATCCTGTATCTCTAATACTTTTAGCCACAGCCCCTGAACAAGCATGCAGATCAGGTGCTCTGACTGGAGTCAGACTGGATTAGCTGCATCCTTCAGGTGTGTGATTCAGCCACTACTGCAGCGGAAGAGATCAATTGTTTTAAAGGAAACATCCATATCCCTCTCAGTTTAGGTTCACTTTAAGGCTTTGCTCTCTAGAAAGGCCCCAGGGCCTGACTGTTTTTCATATGCTTACTATAAAAAATTCTCATTTCCCTATATGGTGAAAATGTTTAAAGGAACTCCGAGGAGTAAATAAAAACAAAATCGGAACCTACCTGGGGCTTTCTCCAACCCACCGTAGGTCGGGAGGTCCCCCGGCGTCCTCCTGGCTCATCTTCAGGTCCCTCCACAGAAATCACGACCGGCGACACCGGGGCCGAGTGTCGGGCTGACACTTCCTGAACGGCCGCGCTCGTCGTCATCACGCCGGCCGGTGTGACAGTACTGCGCATGCGCGGTCTTCTAACTGTAAACCGCGCATGCGCAGTACTGTCACGTCGGCCGCCGTGATGACACGAAGCGGCCGGTGTGATGACGACTAGCGTGGCCGTTCAGGAAGTGTCAGACCGACACTCGGCCCCGGTGTCGCCGGTCGTGATTTCCGCGGAGGAAAAGGGAGAGGAGCCAGGAGGACGCCGGGGGACCTCCCGACCTACGATGGGCTGGAGAAAGCCCCAGGTAAGTTACTATACTAGCTACACTGGGGGCAACTATATTATGGGCAACTATACTATCTATACTGGGGGCAACTATACTACCTATACTGGGGGCAACTGTACTACCTATACTGGGGGCAACTGTACTACCTATACTGGGGACAACTATAATACCTATACTGGGGACAACTATAATAGCTACCAATGCTGGGTGCAACTTCATTACATATACTGGGACAACTATGCTACCTATACTGGGGGCACCAATACCTGGCATTACCTGCTGTGGTGCATTTAGTATGCCGCACTCACTCCTTTCCTTTGGGGGGGTCGTCTTATAATAACCAGCCCCGGGTGTCATATGCCCTAGGTATGCCAATGCCCAGAGCCCACCAGGAAACTTTTGATCGCAGAGCCTTCTGTCATCCTGCTCCTACATTATGGGACTCCTTACCTCAGGAAGTCAGGATATCTCTATCTCTGGATGTGTTTAAATCTAGACTGAAAACCCACCTGTTCAGTTTGGCATTTGTATATAATTTTTGTTGTGTTAATACGTCATCCTATTACCAATTACTGAATCTGAGAGAGCCTAAGCGCTTTGAGACCTATGGGAGAAAAGCGCTATAGAAATGTTATTGGTACTGTTACTTGATCTCCATTTATAATTGTAGGTAGTATGGGGTTTAGTCTATTAGCTAAAATCTTTGTATATATTTCATGATCTGAATCAATTAATGAGATAGGGCGATCGCTACGAACATCCGGCAGGTCTTTGCCCTCTTTATGTATCATAATGCTGTTTTAAGATTTCATAGTGGGTGGAATAATTTGTCCATTAAGAAAGTCATTAAAGGGACTCTGAGGAGTAAATAAAAACAAAATTGGAACTTACCTGGCTTTCTCCAGCCCACCGTAGGTCAGGAGGTCCGCTGCGATCAAAAGATTCCTGGTGGGCTCTGGGCATTGGCATACCTAGGGCATTTGACACCTGGAGCTGGGTATTATAAGACGAACCCCCTCCAAAAAAGGAAAGGAGTGAGAGTGGCATACTAAATGCACCACAGCAGGTAATGCCACGTATTGGTGCCCCCAGTATAGGTAGCATAGTTGTCCCAGTATATGTAATGAAGTTGCACCGAGCATAGGTAGCTACTATAGTTCTCCCCAGTATAGATAGTATAGTTGCCCCCAGTATAGATAGTATAGTTGCCCGTAATATAGTTGCCCCCAGTGTAGCTAGCATAGTTGCCCCCAGTGTAGCTAGTATAGTTGCCCCAGGAGTGGGAAGCAGCGCAAGGAGGAGGGACAGCAGGGAAAGCGTCGGGGAGGGAGGCCAAACCCCTCCCCCCTCCTTCTGCACTAATTCCCCCCCCCCCCGAATATGCAGGCGGAGAACAACTCGACTGTCTTCTACGTTCTAAGCGCTGGAACGCAGCGTCACCTTCGCCACAGGTCTCCACCTTCGACATTGCTCACTGTGCTTCCGCTAATGAGGAAGCACAGTGGGCGGCATTGAAGGCGGAGACCTGTGGCGACAATGACATTGTGCTCCAGCGCTTGGGATGCAGAAGTCAGGTGAGTTATTCTCTGCCTGCGGGCCACATATCTGGAGGGGGAGAGTGCCGAAAGAGGGGACCCAGGTGAGGGAGGCGGCCCCTCCCTGCCGCTGTTCCCACTGCCCCTCCTTCTTGCGCTGCTTCCCTTCCTGCTCATGGACTCTGTGGGAGCCTTTTGTGACACCCCTCAGTCACCCGGTGCACCACGCCCATTGGTGCCCAATGGTAGGAACACCCCTGATTCTGGATATGACTACGTTATTTGAATCTGTGGATCATTATGAAACATCAGGTGGGAGATAATACACCAAACACTTAGTCCAGAGGGACAAACCCTATTGGCAAAAAATACAAGAGATAACGCGCATGGGGGGGGAGTCTATGAATATGACACACCCCAGGTGGTGTCCTGTCAATGCTTGGAGACCCTATACATACTGTGGAGGTCCTTGCTTATCCCCCAGTGACCATGTTCTTACAGAGGGCACTGGTGTAGCTATCCCACAGTAGGGTCTATAGGACACCCTCAATAGTCAAGACAACGGTTCAGGTGAAAATGTCGACTCTGTTCTCGCATCTGCTGGTAGAATTGCGAGTGGCAGGGTCACACCATGTCTGGTTTACACCTGTTACCACATGCAAATAGCATTAGGACATACAAAGTGTTGGTGCTATATACACAGTGCTGCAATATGGAACTTTGACATGTTTCACCCAACGGCTTTTTCAAAAAGTGCTATAAATATATACAGTAAATATACAATGTACACACCCCCACCAATCACAGCATGTCCACCCAAGAAATAGCCCAAGTCAGAGCTGTGTTGCCCTGTTCAGTGTAGGATTACAGTATATACTGGAGGGAGGAGGGTGGTATCCAGCGAGGAGGCGTGTTTGTTAATTGATTTCCAATTATGCATACCTTACTCGGGGTTAGCTGCTTTAACCCTCTACTATCTCACGGTCATTGCTCAGCCCCGCATTATGTTTTACCTCTTTCGGTTTAGACGTCGGTCCCATCGGCGTATCGCTTCCGCCTGGACCCCTGACGTCACATCCTGTTTGCGGTAGTTGGCGTAGTAACCGCCCGGCATAGCGTGGGCCACGTCCCGGCTTTCCCATCGCTATGTCACATCCTATTTTCTGCGGTTGGCATGACAACGAGCGTAGCATCGTCCGCGTCCCCGCTCTACTTTCTACATGTACGGCTCACTCACAGGGGTGGTGTTATTCCAGATTCCACCCCCTGGTTGCCAGGTTGCACTGTATGCCACAACATTTTTTGCATAATTGCCGCATCCAGTAGACACAACATTTTTGTCGGTCTACAGCGCGGCGTCTCAATATATAGCACAATTGTGCAGTCCGTGGGGGTATAAGACTGCACATGCAATCAATGTGAATTGAGAGCTTAAGTGTGCAGCTTATTGTACGATAACACGTAGATATAAATACAACACAGTAATGACAATACGAGAGAAAGGGAAACATACACATAGCCTGATACCATTGTATACCATTGTATAAATATAAAGGGAGATTTTATCTCCTAGATGTTATATTTGAGATTCACTGTCCAGCTGTTGCATAAAATTGTTTGCAAACAATTGTATGCAACGTCTGTATGGTGTGTAATAGCATGCAAATTTTTGAGCTATGCATAGATGTGGGATCTGCCACAGAGGCTGCTGATGTACATTTATTGATGCACCGAGCACTAGTGGAGTCGTTATCAGAGTACCACAGCCATCTCGGGCTTAGCTCATCTACAGCTGCATTCTACATCTGCCATCCCTAAAGTTTCTGACATTAGAGAAAACATGCTAGATTAAAATCTTAGTTGAGCCCCTTGGGGGCAATATACCTCTGTGGCAGATCCCACATCTATGCATAGCTCAAAGATTTGCATGCTATTGCACGCCATATAGACGTTGTATACAATTGTTTGCATACAATTTTATGCAACAGCTTATGCAACAGCTGGACAGTGATCTTAAATATAACGTCTAGGAGATAAAATCTCCATTTATATTTATACATGCGTATCAGGATATGTGTATGTTTCCCTTTCTCTCTTCTTCAGTGTTGCTTGCGAATTTTCACCCAAGTCATTTTCGCATCAAAAATCCCATTTTCGAATTCGGCGAATTTTTGCGAAAATCTTCAGAAATATTTGCGTTTTCGACCAGCAGCGAAAATTACAGAAACTTTGCTGTATGTGGACGCTTCTGCCCCTATGCGGAAAAATTTCCACAATAATCCGCTAAATATGCGCATGGGTGAAATAATACATGCTTACATTCCACCTTCTAATGCGGAATTGTATACGTATAGAAGGGCAATAATTCTGCGCATGCGCAATGATACGTATAGACGCAGTTACCGCACGCGTAGTTGACTTCGCAATACATACGTCAACTACGCATAGTGGGCGAAGCTTCGCATAGCGGTACTACAACTACGCGGAAATATGTACGCGATGAACTACGAATTTAACGCGAAAATAACGGACATTAGGCTAAAATTAACGTGAAAATATTCGATTGAAAATTCGCCTGTTGAAAAGAAATTAGTGCTTTTTTCTGCGAAAAGAATTTTTGCATTTTTGCTCATCACTACTCGTATTGTCATTACTGTGTTGTATTTATATCTGTGCATGTTATTTTAGCCCATAAAAACGAGTTATCTCTTGCATTTTTTTTGCAAGTGTTTGATATATTTTTCCCTGGCATTCCACTCAGAGAGTTGGAGATAATACACATCGGGCTATTGATATTATAGACTGGGTGGGAGCGATGGAAAGACCTTCTCTGCTCATGAGGTTGGATGCAGAGAAGGCCTTTATATTCGGAGAGGAGGAGGAGAGTGCCGGCACTGCTGTCATTCACTTTATTCAAAGCTCCATTACATAATACAGTACATATACATGCATTAAAAATTGCCAAACATACCGAAGATGACTGTGGATAGGTGCGGTGGGTGCAGGGGGTGAAGAGGCTCTTGCACACTGAAGACGCACAGCATCCATACCTAAGTCTGTAACTGTTCTGCCGCCCCCTCCCCTTCTCCCTATATGGAAGATGGCTGCTGCAGTGCCAGCATTTCTGCCTCTTTTTCTCTATGGTGTTTTAGGAGGCCTTTGACAGGATCTCCTGGCCGTACCTTATAGAGGTGCTCCAGCGCTTTGGTTTCTCTGGTCTCAGTCTCTCTGCCATCAGGGGACTCTACAATAATCTACAGGCTAAGGTCTGTGTTCCCTTAACTGAATCTTCCAGATTGGATCTTTCTGATGGCACTTGGCAGGGGTGTCCTCTTTCACCCCTGTTGTTTGCTCTGTGCATTGGGCACCTAACTATTGCTATTATGGAAGCGAAGGACATCAAGAGTAAGCTTATGTAAGAGGGAGTATAAACTATCCCTCTTTGCCGATGATGTGCTCCTGACTACAGTATGTCCTCCCCTATACTCTTCCCAACTTCTTTAAAAGACCACTATCGCAAAAAATTGTAAAAGTTAAAATACATGCTAACATATACAAATAAGAAGTACAGTTGTGTTCAAAATTTTTCGCTGAAAGACACTTGAGTCAAGCTATACTTCACGTTTAAAAGCTGTTATAACTGAAAAAGGATGTTGTACTAAGTACTAAGAATGAATGTCACTTGGGGATTGAATAAAACTGATGATGATGTGAGCACAGAAAAGACATTTGTGGTTATTTCATTATAAATGTTATGTTAGATTTGTCTGACTTACAAGTGCCTCTTTGATTTAATTGTAAGCAAGATGACTGAAATGATCAAAATCAATGTCAAACTGGCCAAAACACTCAATTTCAGTGGGGGTTGAATAATTTTGAACACAACTGTATGTTTCCTCCAGAGTAAAATGAGCCATAAATTACTTTACTCCTATATTGTTGTCACTTACAGTAGGTAGTAGAAATTTGACAGAACCAACACGTTTTGAACTAGTCCATATTTTCATGGGGATTCTCAGCAAGACTTTTATTCTTTATAAAGACATTCTCTGAAAAGGATTTATACAATGATTCTGGCCAGACTCCCTGTTGCTAATTTTTTTGGAAGTTGGACAGAGCAACTGCCATTCACTAAGTGCTTTTGAAACTTAACAAAACCCTGAGAATCCCCCATGAGGAAAATGAGCTAGTCGAAACATGTCGGTTCTGTCTGATTTCTACTACCAGTAGTGACAGTAACATAGGAGACAGGCAATTTACAGCTCCTATTACTCTGGAAAAAACGCACTTCTAATTTGTATGTGTTTACATGTATTTTAAATTGTATTATTTTTGCTATAGTGGTCTTTTAAGCTGATACAAGTCTTTGAATTCTTCTCAGGGTTCAAGATCAACCCAGACAAAACGGAAGCCTTTACCTATAATATGCCTCCAAAAGATCTGCAGACATTGCAGGATAGCTTCCATTTTAACCACTGAACGCCAGCCCATTTGTGGCGTTAAGCGGGTGCGTGTGCGGTTTATCAAAAGGGGAGCTTATATATAAGACGAGCCTCAATGCAATTATATTTACATGGTGTATTTGGCATAGAGCCCGCCATATACTGTGTATACCCTATCCCAGCCTCCATGACAGTTAATTCGCCTACGAGGTAACCCAGCTTTTCCTCAAAATTCCTTGACTACGTATAGCAGCCTACTAGTTGCCTGGACCAAGTCTCTTGACAGATTTATATGACACGTTACTGACTAAAATGTTAACGTTCTCACAGCTACAAGCGAAATTCTCGATCCCTCATCAAAAATGTTATGAATACCTGCAGGTCAGGTCTTACACACTTTTAGAACTGGGCATTGCAACGCTTCCTATCCATGCTGCATGCAAAACCATATTGATAGAGCCGGATAGAGAACCAGGTCTGATCTGGAGACTATAATTGGTCTGGTCGATACCAGGCCTAACTTCCTTTGTTAAACATAAATATATGCTGGAATAGGAAACCAAATTGAATGAGTCATTAGACTTAACAGATTGGGAGGATATTTGGATGAATGCTTGCGAGTACTGTACACATCTGTACACAAACTAAGGAAAACATTTATAAAATGATGTATGGTGAGGAAGGCACTACTGAACCTATTTTCTGGTTTTGCCCACATGTCCAGATTTTCTAGGAATCAGTACAATCATTTAATCCATCAGGTGATTTTGAAACTTATCCGTTTAGACCCCTGGATCTATCTTATGGGAAAACCAAAAGGGGTGTTGAGATCCCACACACAGAAGATGCTTAAACATGTCCTGAATGCAGCCTGGTTATCTATAGCTGCGTATATTTGTTTCCCATTATTTGTTTTGTACTATGTACAGCGCTATGGAAGATGTTGGCGCCAGGGGCGTAGCAATAGGGGTTGCAAAGGTAGCCACTGCATCGGGGCCCTTGGGCCAGAGGGGCCCCGGAGGGCCCTCCCTCATTTACAGCATTAGCTCTTTATTGGTCCTGTGCTCATAATAATCACTTCTATAGGTACTTTGAGTAGTGGTAATTAACAAACTGTTCCCCATTCCCTTCTTGCACCTCTGACACTGTAGTTGCCATTGGCAGGTTTTGGTGCGCCGTATAGAGTGCTTGAGGGGGGCCCCATTGTAAAACTTGCATCGGGGCCCCCAACTCCGTAGCTACGTCACTGGTTGGCGCTATATAAATAAAAAATAATAATGATAATGTTGTCTTCATATTATTCCAACTGAATATAGGGTTTACATGATTTGAAAATCTTTGCTTATATTTACATTTTACAGTTTGTATGCACAAAAGTAACTTATCTGTCATTCAAAAATAGTGCAGCAATCACATAATTGGTAAAACTCGCCTTTATTATTGACGACAGGTCCCATCTACTAAACGTGGTGAGCTTTGTAACCATTTCAGACATAGCCACTAATCCGTAAGCTGTCTAATGTCAGAAAATGACATGCTGCTTTCCATAAATTTGTGTGGAAAGATGCAAAACCTAGAATAGCCAGGCAGGAATTTATATAACCAAGGAAAACATGCCGTATTTTACTAACACCTCATTAGAAGAGGAAGTGGTAAAACTTTGGTCTCTACTACGTTTAAGCTATCCCACCTTTTTTCAAACGTAAGGTAGAACATCTTAGACATTAAAGTGAAACTCCACTATTAATGAAAATTGTAGATTTGCAGTGTTAAAACTTCTTTCCTTTTCAATTTACAGCCACCTATACATTTTCAAAACTGACTGCAGCTGAAATGCCACTGCTTTGCAAATCTGGAATCTGCAGTCACATTGTGCTTTTACTTATAAACTTTTCGGGTTCTGGCCGTAATAAGGTTATACGTTTTCGGGTTCTGGCCGTAACATATTTTAACTTTAAAGTGTACCCGAGCCAAAGCTCGGGTACAAAATCAGATGCTTACTTTAAGAGATGGAAGCCTCAGGATCCTATTGAGGCTTCCCTCGCTACTCCGTTGTCCCCCGTCGCTGAGCGCGGCCCCCCGAAAGACAAGGCAATGATTGTGTAATACTGTCATACCGTGTGATATTTTATATTTTTTGAGACGGTTATCATACCGTCATATTTTATACCCTTTCAACCCTAATCTGCTGTATGCTTGTTCAGGGTCTATAGTTAAAAGTATAAGAGGCAGATAATCAGCAGGATAGCCATGCAACTGGTATTGCATAAAAGGAAAAAATAAATAAATATGACAGCCTCCATAGCCCTCTTGCTATAGTTGTCCTTTAAGGGCCTAAGCAAACTGTTGGGTTGGTCTGTAATGCAGGTGATCGTGTATTTTACGGAAAAGCATAGCACCTGTATTTGCCCTCCGCTGCTGCGCTGGCCCTATTCAACTAGTCTGAATGGGGCAGCGCTGCGTTGCACACAAAATTGCTTGCTGCAGTGTATTATCAGAACACACTTCTGTACATCACATAAGTGTGCCCATCAGACAGAGTTGTCTGTGCACTGTCTGATGTCCCTGCGTATCACACTGATGCTCAGGCTCTGTGATGTGTGCATCACCATGTTTGCATGAAACCACAAGTTAATGCAGAATTCTTTCAATGATTAACACTGTTGTAGAAAGATTATTTTTTTTGTTGTTGATAGAGGTATTGTACTTTCTTTATCCCTCATGATGATAGGGAAGAACTTTATTATTTCTAAACAAGTAAATTCTAACACACTTTCTAAAATATGAAATGTTAGAATTTGTGTAATTGTATATTATCTGTTAAAATGCCAACAAAAAAATAGGGAAAATCAGATGTAAATAAAAAATTGATGCTTGAATATTCTGTGATGATGCTTTGGATTTTTCCTATAACAATTCTGAGCTGTTTTTTTTTTTCATTTTTTTTTCATGTATACTGCATCTAAGAAAGCAAGAGAAGGGGAAGCTAGGCAGACCCAATCTTCCTGGCAATCATTCTCTTGCCATGACATCACTGAATTCTGAAAATGTTTCTCTACTCGCTTGTTTTAGGTCTTGCGGGATGCATATGACACCCAGGAAACTTCCAACTTAAAAAGCATCATCCCCTTCACGTTAATTTTTGCACTCCTCAAATGAATATCAAACTAAATATAAGACTTCCTTCTAAGTAGCATTACTTGGCAGCCTTCAGAGCTGCTCAGTGAAAGATCAGTGAGCTCTGGCAGGTCATCTGCACTGACAAGGGAGTAAGACGTTTTGATGCCTTGTGTGTACATTGATCCAAGCATTAGAGTGTACCAGTAGCAGGGGTAATTACACTGGAATTTAAAATGCACCTGTCCTGAGGCAAAGCTACCAAAGATAAGTACTGAAGTATGTTCATGCTGGATTCACATACCTCTGTCCATTGTCCATTCCTCTCCACATTCTCCCCCTTTTACCCGGGGTCCTATCGGACCAGTATCAGTGAATTAGCCGTATTATACATGCATTTGCAGTGAGAGCATTTCTGGTAACCAAGCCAGTTTTGCAGGATCATGCATGTTCTTCAATGGTCTCCAGCCCTGAAGTACCTTTGCAAACTGTGTCCTAAAATACATGGCAAAAAGTCCTAAAATGTTAATTTGACATGCACTGATTTTTCTTATTTTTCTGTTTAGGCCAAAGAAAAGCAGACAAGAAGAGCACAAGAAGCAAAATAACAATTTTTGCTGGATGGAAAGAGTGAGTTAAACCATGCTTCTAGCTTCAGACGAGATTACATCACCCATCAAGGATTTTCATATTCTGCAAACTCAGTGCAAATGCTTCAATTTGTTTATATACATATTTATCATCATTTGAGTACTCACCGTTTAGACATATTTACAGTAAATACAGATGGTCATGTACAGATTGTATTAAAATCTATAAATATAGCAGATGATGTATGGGTAGTTGTCTTTTATTATTACTCATACCTCTATTGCAATCAAAAATATTATTTTGCTTCCAAATAGATAAAAAACATTGTTTTTTTGTATTCATATTTTAATGTGTAATTTTGTAATGTCACAGACTATAGTTATTTCAATAATCTTGTGGATTGTACACATTCAGATCTGATAAATTGCTATACAATGTTGCATTCTCTTCGTAATTTTTTGATGTTGTTGTTAAATTTGTGTGGCTTGGTGTCCCTAAGTCTACTTTAACACTGAGGGGGTTGCATTGCGCTCCCTGTAAAAGCAGGATCACAACAGAATGGAGGGGCAAGTCCCATTGCATGTTATGCATGCGTTGCAATGCATATAGTACTTAGAATGTATGCTTCACTGCAGCTGTTAACATGCATGTTATGTGGTACTGCACTGCATGCATCACGTTATTGCCAACGGACTCGTTGCACCACACTGCTAACGTGCCAATGTAAATGTACTATTACAATATACTGTAATTGCATCACTTAGCAATGGGATTATATTGTCAATGTATGAAAGTAGCCTAAGGGCCCATTCACACTTGCGTGTTTTGCAGGAGTGATTTTTCTGCGATTTCACACGGAAAAATAACTGAACACTGTGGTGATTTTTCCGCAGGCGACGCATTTGCGATTTGCAGCGATTAGCGCAAAGAGCCCAAGCAAGAACGGGCCCATAGGATTTTATTACACTAGCGTTTTTAAAAAGCGCTAGCGTTTGAGCGTTTTGCCGAAATTGCGGCAAAACGTTCTAGTGTGAATGGGCCCTAACTGTTAACTCGCCAGCATTTAAACCCAGCATATATACCTGTCGCTAAGCCCCAGACTGTAGTAGCCCCTAACTGCTAACCTTCCCTCTTACCAATACAGGGCTCAGTCCTCCAAAATAGGTGTTTTTGTGTTTACACTTACAAGAGGGGAAATTATGTTTTGAAGGTCAAAAAGGGGAGCCAAGAGAAGAGGTGTAAACATTTTGGTGGGTCACATCAAAGTTTTCCTGGGGGCTTTTCATGCTTTGTAGTTATGCCACTGCTCCCATAACTAAAGTTTTGTGAATCTAGACTTATCAGGAACCTGAAGTAAGAGCAATACGGAGGCTGTCATCTTCATTCCCTTATAAACAATGCCATTTGTCTGCCTGCCGTGCTGAGCTTTTGCCTTTAGTTCTTGAGTCACACACCTACAAGCATGCAGCCAGTGGGGTCATACCATACTCTAAGGCCTTGTTCACATTGCATTGTTTTTTTTATGCATTTTCCGGCGATTTTCTGCGCGTTCGGTCATTTTTGTGGGTGTTTTTGTAAGCGCTTTTGCAGAGCGCTTCCGTTTTTTGATTCGGGAATAAATCCGGAAACCATAGTGTATTGTAAAAAAAAAAACTGCTCACGCAATCGCTTGCCAAAGTGATTTTGTGAGCGTTTTGCGTTTTTTTTATACCTTCCATTTAGGCAAATTGCCTCAAAAATGGCTCAAGCACCGCTTAGAAAAGCGGATCACAAACGAACCACTCGGATATAAACTCTCGCATAGAGATTCATTGCACGGTGAATTAAAAACTTTTGTACCTATTGCTCGGTACAGCCTGTCACTACGAGCGGGAAGGAGTGTACTATAAGCAGAAGAGAGCTTCCTGTTGCTGTTGCTTTTGTTAAGACACGCGCTTTGAGGACAAGAATAACTGCATATGATTTATTAACCACTTTGCTACCATCTGTGAAATATGAAAGCAGCTCTCAGTACTAAAGCATATTTTTTGCCTTTGTGAGTGTTACACTTTCAAAGCTTAAGGTTCAGCTGTTTCCGACCTAGACAATCTTGATATTGTCGTTTTTTTTTTTTTGTTTTTTATTTTTTTTTTAGGATGGATAGGGCATTTTTCTAGTGTTAAATATTTAATCCCACACATTACAAAGAAAAATTCTTAAGATCTAAGCAAAATTTTGAAAAAAAGTGTTTTTTCACTTTGACGCTACAAAAATATTTTAGTTTCAAAGACTTTTATTGGAGAAAATCGTAACAAAACAGCATAGATGCAATTAAAGATCAAGCAAATAGAGCAAAGTTGTAAAAGTATACTACGGTAATGCATATATATCCAAAGTTATTCAGTACAAAGAATTCCTCAGAAAACAAATTAAACAGTAGTACAGATCAAAACATGGAACTGCTAATCTTTAGGTCCAAATTGAGGGGACTGACTAGTGTCCCCATACCCAATCTGAACACAAGGAATAGAGAAGGGTGACCCATGAGGGTGCCTGAGCAAGCATCATAATATAGATTTGCAGGAACGTGAGAGGGTTTTAACTACTTGAGGACCACCCCCAGCCGATGGGCGGCGGCAAAGACCGGGCCCAAACGACCGCAATACGCCCATCGGCGGGGGCGGCATCAGCGGTGGCTGTGCGGCGATCGCGTCATCAATGACGCGATCGCCGCCGGCAATAGGCTCCTCCCACCCTTCTCGGAAACCCGCCGGCCAATTAGCAGCGCCGGCGGGTTTCAAATGCGGCGATCAGCCTATGGGAAAGCGTATAATACACTTTGTTATTGTAACAAAGTGTATTATACTGGCTGCCTCCTCCGCTGATGGTCACTCGTCGTGCGACCATCAGAGAGGACGGCAGCCCGGCAGATACGTTTACAGAAACACTCTTTAGCCCACCCAGACCCCCCGATCGCCCACCCCAGCCCTCAGAACCCCCCCTGACCACCCCAGCACACCACTGTTAGCACCCAATCACCCCCATAAAAACCCATCAATCACTCCCTGTCACTATCTAGAAACACTATCCCCTAGGTTAGGTCCCTAACTGCCCCCTAGGGTCCCCAGATCACCCCCCCTACCCTCAGATCCCCCCCAGACCACCCCCCTGTATACTGTATACCTTTGTATACATCTGCCTTACTCACTGATCACCTGTCTATCACCCCTTGCACCACCACCCATCAGCGCAGACCCTAAACTGTCCCTTGGGGGCACCTGATCACCCACCCAGACCCTCAGATTGCCCTCAGACCCCCCCTCCTGATAACCTCCCCAGTGCATTGTTTACATCTATTCTCCCCTGTAATCCCTCACTGATCTCCTATCGTCACCCCCTGTGTCTGCCACCCACCAGATCAGGACCCAGTCTGCCCCGTGCGGGCACCTAATCAACCCCCCACACCCTTAGATCGCCCTCAGACACCCCCCCCCCCCCCAATCACCTTCCCAGTGCATTGTATTTGATTGTGCTGCAATTGTATTTGATTGTGCGGACATTCAATTTCATTGTGCTGACATTCAATTTGATTGTGCTGTAATTGTAATTGATTGTCCCGTGAGTGCCCTGTGATTGGCTTTGATTGTCCCGTGAATTGAGTGCCCTGTGATTGGCCTGTGATTGCCTTTGATTGTCCTATGATTGTTTCTGATTGCCTCTGATTCCCCACTCGCCACCACCCCCCTGTCACTATCCAAGTGATCTAAAAACAGTGAAAACTCACTTTTTTAGTATCACTAGTGTTAGCAGTTAGGCCAGTTAGCTAGGCCCCTTTGTAAGTGTCAGTTAGTGCTCAGCCCACTGCACCACAGTCACTAATTAGCGTCATCACTGTCACTAATCAACATTGGTACTATATAGTATCTGTAAGTGATCATTACTGATCGCAGTCAGATCTATTAGGGTCACTAGGATCCACAAAAAAACGCAGTGTTTGCCCGATCAGGCCTGATCGTTCGCCTGCACTTGCGTTCAGCCCGCCCCACCGCAGTGACAGAATTTTTTTTTCTGATCACTGCAAACAACACTGTACAATAGCTGTGGCACTTTAAACATCAGTTTTGATTTTTTTTATCAAAACTCAGTGACCACAGCTTTCTACCTCTCAAATACTCCCTTTTGCTAGGTAGGTGCTCTTTTTTTCTGGGTAGTCTCAGAGGAATACCCCCTAAATTTAGCAGCCCACCATGGCAAGAAAGGGGTATTCCGATGATGAGGTTCTCAGGTACATGGCCCAGTCGGATGAGGACGATTGGGACGCCTCATTCGACGAATCTTCCGGGTTAGAATTTGAACCTGAATTGAGCAGTGGCTCACTGACCGATAGTGATGACGAGGTTGAGGTCCCGGCTAAAGCCAGGCGTACCACACCCCATGTTGGACCGCAGATGGCGCAGGATCGGCCTCAAGGGCAGCAGAGAGGTGTTCGTGCTGGTCTGAGATTTCATGGTGGGGCAGGTACCAGCAGCACAACATCTCCTGGACCTAGCACCAGTACTTCCGTAGACCCTGGTGAAGTGGCGAGCACCAGCATGGAAGTTGAAACTGGTTCGGTGGCACGTGCAGTAAGATCCCAGTCGCAGCCACCAAGAAGACGGGCCCGTACTACCCCTAGTTTACCAGAGGTGCTGGCAAACCCAAATTGGCAATCCCCTGATTCCGCCGCACCCGTACTTCCCCCTTTCACCGCCCAGTCTGGAGTCCAGGTGGAGACAGATAATCTAGAATCGGCCCTAGACTTTTTCTATCTGTTCTTCACCCAGGATCTCTTAGACTTAATTGTGGCAGAGACCAACCGTAAGGCCACACAATATATAACCGCCAATCCGGAAAAGTTCCTTGCCCAGCCTTTTCGGTGGAAACCAGTCCAAGTTTCCGAAATTAAAATTTTTTTGGGCCTTCTCCTTCACACGGGACTAGTAAAGCAGAATGTGTTGCGGTCTTATTGGTCTACGGACCCAGCATATCATGTTCCCCTGTACTCTGCTGCCATGTCCAGGACACGATTTGAGAACATCCTGCGCTTCCTGCACTTCAATAACAACGAAACTGACCACCCTGCTTTTGACCGGCTCCACAAAATTCGACCCCTTATAGACCACCTGTCATCCAGATTTGCAGATGCTTATACCCCTGACCAGGACATCTGCGTAGACGAGTCCCTCATACGTTTTACCGGGCGCCTTCGCATCAAACAGTACATCCTAAGCAAGCGCGCCCGGTATGGGGTGAAACTGTATAAGCTCTGTGAAAGGGCCACAGGCTATACATCTTATTTTAGGGTCTATGAGGGAAAAGACTCAAAATTGGAGCCGGTCAGATGCCCTGACTACCTGGGGAGCAGTGGAAAGGTTGTGTGGGACTTGGTGTCACCCTTGTTCCAGAAGGGGTACCATCTTTATGTGGACAATTATTACACAAGTGTGGCCCTCTTTCAGCACTTAAAAATAGAAAAAATCCGATGCTGTGGCACCGTGCGGCCTAGTCGCCGGGGCTTCCCCCAACGGCTCATTACCACCAGACTTGAACGGGGGCAGAGGGCCGCCTTGTGTGCTGACGACCTGCTCGCGGTGAAATGGAAGGACAAGAGGGAGGTTTACTTCCTGTCCACCATTCATGCAGACACGCCAGTTGAAATTCAACGGCGAACTAAGGTCATTGAAAAACCCCTTGTCGTCCACGAGTATAATACTAACATGGGAGGGGTGGACTTCAATGACCAGAGGTTAGCGCCCTATTTAGTTGCCCGAAAAACAAGACGCTGGTATAAAAAAAGTGTCTTTTTACCTCATTCAATTGGCAATTTACAACAGCTTTGTTCCCTACAGTAAGGCTGGGAGAACTGGATCGTTTATTCAATTTAATAAACAGATCGTGATAGAACTCCTGCATCCAGGAGATGCCGTGGCCCAACCCCAAGATGCAACTAGCCGGCTGCATGGAAGGCATTACGCCTATCCAATTCCGAGTACCCCAGGTCACCGAATCCGAAGAAAACGTCGTGTCTGCAGCAGGGCTGGAATAAGGCGTGACACCACTGTTTATTGTCCCACCTGTCCTGACCAGCCTGGCCTATGCCTAGGGGAGTGTTTTGACAGGTACCAGGAGCAGGTACACTATTAGAGAGTAGGGAATTTCAAACACAGCGGTAGGCACACAAGGGTCTCTCAGTGCTATTTCACACTGCTGCGATGCGTTAGGGCAAAATGCCTAGCGAAAGTCACACTTTGCGGTCCCCCCCTACGCCGGAAGTGCTTGACTTAACACTAGTGCATGCCTACGTTACTGCGTGGCTTCTGTGGCAATATCGATCGGCCCGGAAGTCATGTTAGTCTATGGCAACGCAGTTCATTACTAGGCCAAATGCTACTCTTGTGGCATTCCCTGGAGGTCTGTTTTGGACGATACGGTGCGGCGGGCTCGACCCACCGGATTTGTCAATATGCAGTGTGAAACCAAACATCTGGTTTTGAGAGATCGTAATACACAGGGCTGCCAGAAACCTCTCCTTTCACTTGGGACAAAATGCGTAATGTACTTCGCCACAACTCTGTGCGATTTGCAAAACAGGTAAGCAAAGAAGTTAATGTTTGGTTTGCAATGTTAAGGTTTTTATTAAAAAAGTTTAAAGTTTATTAATGTTAATGAAGTAATTGCTTTGCTGCTTGCTTTTTTTTTGTTTTTTTTTTTCTCTTTTTCCATCCAATAAGCTTCCAGGTGGACCGAGCGAACGACTAACCAGCTGCAGCACTGATGGTGCATCCTGACAGAACATTACGCGTCTGTCAGCTTACACACAAGTCGGTGCATGCAGCGCTGCAGGACGAGATTTCTCCTCCGCAGTCAAAAAGATACGTTTGCCGAGGCATATGGGCCGAGGAGTGGTGTTGGGGTTTCATATGCTTTGGCAAGCACTTTGTATCAAAAAAGAACTCTGGCAATGATTTGTTCATCCACATCGATCGGTGTGAATGGATAATTCAGGTTTGCCAGGGCATACGAGCTGGTGGGTTTGGATTTTTGGGGCGGCAGCTCCTATGTCCTGGCAGACGCCTTCCCCTCTTTTTTTTTTTTCAAATTTTTTTGGCAGATATTTTTTCATCCACATTGATTGATTGATTGTTTGATGTACATTTTTCCTTTCAGCCCAGAGTGCATTACCCTTATGCCCAATATAAGGAGTATAGCAGAAACTCCTAATACTGGCCATACATGTAATGATTGCAGAGACCCTAAAATGCCAGGAAAGACCCCACGAATGATGCCATTTTGGAAAGAGGACACCCCAAAGTATTCCGTTAGGTGCATGGTGAGTTCATAGAATATTTTATTTTTTGTCACAAGTTAGCAGAAATTGTGGTTTTGGTTTTTTTTTCACAAAATGTCATTTTCCGCTAATTTATGACAAAAAATAAAGTTTTCTATGAACTCACCATGGCCCTCATGGAATACCTTAGCGTGTATTTTCCAAAATGGGGTCATTTGTGGGGTTTGTTAACTGTCCTGGCAAGTGGGGGGGTGCTAAATTGTAAGCACCCCTGTAAAGCCTGAAGGTGCTCATTGGACTTTGGGCCCCTTAGCACAGTTAGGGTGCAAAAAAGTGCCACACGTGTGGTATTGCCGTACTCAGTAGAAGTAGTATAATGTGTTTTGTGGTGTATTTTTACATATACCCATGCTGGGTGAGAGAAATATCTCTGTAAATGACAATTTTTATTTTTTTACACGCAATTGTCCATTTACAGAGAGATTTCTCCCACCCAGCATGGGTATGTGTAAAAATACACCCCAAAACACATTAAACTACTTCTCCCGAGTACGGCGATACCACATGTGTGGCACTTTTTTGCACCCTAACTGCGCTAAGGGGCCCAAAGTCCAATGAGTACCTTTAGGATTTCGTTTCAAGACTACTCCTCATGGTTTAGGGCCCCTAAAATGCCAGGGCAGTATAGGAACCCCACAAATGACCCCATTTTAGAAAGAAGACACCCAAAGGTATTCCGTTAGGAGTATGGTGAGTTCATAGATTTTATTTTTTGTCACAAGTTAGCGGAAAATGACACTTTATGAAAAAAAACAATAAAAATCAATTTCCGCCAATTTGTGACAAAAAATAAAATCTTCTATGAACTCACCGTACTCTTAACGGAATGCTTTGGGGTGTCTTCTTTCTAAAATAGGGTCATTTGTGGGGTTCCTATACTGTCCGGGCATTTTAGGGGCCCTAAACCGTGAGGAGTAGTCTTGAAAACAAATGTCTCGGGGGGCGTGGCCAGCAGCCGAGGAAGATGGACGCGCGCTAGCCTTGTCCTGCACTTCCCGGCCGCATTAGATCCCAGCACGCCTACAGCCGACCTGCTCCAGCCGGCTCACCCGAACGGCAAAGCTCCCTAGCCCTCTCAGAACACTAATGGGCGGCCGCCGTACCGGCAAACAGAACGGAGGAGACGCATCTCAGCCTCCCTCCGCAAACAGCACCCCGCCCAAGATGGCGTCCGGGCAGCAGCAGCGCGCCGAGTCTCCAGCCCATGCTTCTGACGACAATAGCAGTGTCGCCTCGAGTCAATCGGTGGACCGCAGAAAGAAGCTCACTACCGCAGCTAAAGGTACCGGGGGCACAACTGCACGGGACAGGGCTCTATTGGAGCAGTTTGAGGCAATCCTGCAGCGCAGATTAGATGAGGCCTCCACACACATCACATCCCAATTAAAGAGGGAGATCAGAGAGCTGGGAAAACGTACTAATGATCTTGAGCAGAGGATGGATAAAACCACAGTAGTTCTGGATGCACATGAAAAAGATATAAAAGCAGTACAAGCAGATGTACAGTTCTCACATCTAAAAATGGAGGACTTTGAAAACAGGGCCCGGCGCTGCAACCTCAGGATCCGCGGGATTCCGGAAACAGTGACTGACCTCCAATCTACAGTTACTGCTCTCTTTCAGGAGCTGAACCCGTCTATACCTATTGACAGATTGGAGTTTGACCGCATTCACAGGGCCCTCACCCCACTTAAAGAGAAGGGTCCCCCCCGTGATGTGATAGTGAAGCCCACTTTCTATAATACGAAAGAGGCCCTCCTGAAGGCAGCCCGTGATAAGGCCGATCTCGTTTTCCAAGGCTACAGCTACCAGCTTTTTACAGACCTGGCCCCAGCCACAATCCAACGCAGACGGGCAATGAAGCCTTTTCTACAAATACTGCTGGCGCACAAGGTGAAATACAAATGGGGATTCCCCTTTAAACTGATGTTTACATATCAAAATAAGCCTATCACTGCTGCTTCACCCGAGGAAGCTCAACGAAAGTTTGAACTGTTACAGCTCACCTTACCTGCTGGATCCCCTGCCCACAGCCAACATTCTAGCCGCTCTGAACCTCTCTGGGAAACGGTCAAATCTCGCCGCACTGCATCTAGACGAGATGCGACCTCGCCCTCTCCTTCTAGAATGTCTGACCCAGGATGACTGTTTTACTTTTCCCTGCGAGATTGTCAATTTGATCTTATTCCTTTTTCTTTATCTCAGTTTAAATATACCAGATCATAAGTATGCTTGGAAAACAGCGGACTTGCTGCTTACTTAATCCTGCCACTGACTCTAGATCAGAGACATGATATATAGAAGCCTGATCCCGCGGATAACTCAGGAACTGTACAGAAACACCAGAAGGGACATCGCCTGTCCATTTTTCCTGTCGATCCCCCTGGCTAAAAAGTATCACCTTAACATGTCTTTTAGCTCCTGATTAACCTTTTCCTTCCCTCAGGTGATGTTGGACCCGGACCTATATACACATTGTCCGTTGTATTTTACATTTTAGGTTGGAGCCTGTTCTGTTTTTTGTAGGCGTTTAAACTACGATATCTTTCTGTTTTAACAAACTATGCGGCTGGGGGAGGTCGCCGACCCCCTGCCATGTTTTTGGCTTTACTCTCAGCATTGCTGAGCGTGCTTTTGACTTTCCCTGCGCTCTTAAAGCGCAGGGCCAGTCATTCTCAGGTATTCTCAGGCCTCCCTCTGTTTGGCCTCCAACTAGAGGGACGCCTTCATCAAACTCTTCTTCTCTACTTTTACCTAGTTTCCCATCCTTTGTTTCTTCAACTTTCTCTATCTGTTTACTGTCCTCTGGGACCCCCTTTCTTCCTCTGGTATGATATCAATATGGTCATAGAATCATTTATCTGGTACAATGGCAATGCATAATGATATAGGAGGTTTAACAATAATTTCACATAATGTGCAAGGTTTTAACGCTCTGCAGAAAAGAACCAAGGCATTCCGTTATTACAAGTCCTGTAAGGCGGACATAGTCTGCCTACAGGAAACCAGATTCTCAGTGTCTTCCCACCCCTCTTTTCTCAGTTATCATTACCCACTGACCTATAGTTCTCGGGCGCGTGAGAAAGTGAGGGGGGTTACAATAGCATTCCGCAGAGGATTACCCTTTAAATGTATAACCCAAATCTCTGACCCAACCGGGAGATATGTGCTGTTGGTAGGGACCCTGGGAGATGTTCCCTTGACATTAGTGTCATATTATGCACCCAATAGATTCCAGGAACGGTTTCTTTCTCACCTGGTCCAGGTTATCAATAGTCATAAAGTGGGCACTCTTATATTGTGCGGGGATACCAACTCAGTACTAGATGAAAAGCTGGACAGGTCTAAACCAACACCCCAGATTACCTCATCCCAGGCCCCTGGAGCCCCATGTCCATCGGTCATATATTCTCTATTTCGTTCTCAAAACCTACATGATGCCTGGAGGGAGGTAAACCCCACCACGCGAGATTATACATTTTATTCCAACCCTCACGGCAGCTTTTGCAGGATAGACCACTTGTTCCTGTCTCAACAACTACTCCCAAATATAGTTAAATCCAAAATCTTAGCAGTCCCTTGGTCAGACCATAGCCCCCTGCTTACACAACTCTCCTCTCTGGTCCCCAGGAAATCTAGTTTTAAATGGCGAATGAACGATTCACTGCTCTCTGATCCATCAACCTTAGATAAAATTCACTCCTATTTGGAGGAATATTTGGACAAGAACGGTGAATCTGTTTCTTCTCCAGTGATCCTTTGGGAAGCGCTGAAAGTGACAGTACGCGGCCGCATAATAGGCCTAGCCTCACACATTAAAAAACAACGCCAGAAAGAGGTCGCGGAGCTGACAATTAAGTTTGAAGCAGCAGAAGCAGCCTGGAAAAAGACCCCTTCCACTCAATTGAAACAAGAAAGGGATGCGCTCCGAGTGCAGCTAGATTCCAAATTGACTGATGCAGCTGAAAAATGCCTTAGGTGGCAGCGGAACAGATACTACAGATGGGCTAATAAACCTCATACTTTGCTAGCCAATAAACTGAAAAATAGGATCTATAGACCCCCCACAACAACGGTCCGCTTACCCACAGGCCAAACTACCTCAGACCCACTCAAAATCACTGATAGTTTCCATAACTTCTTAAGCAAGCTGTACGCACAGCCGCATCCTCCCTCATCTTCAGACATCAAATCCTTTTTAGACTCGGTCCCACTCCCACAAATTCCTATGGACTCTATAGAATCTCTTAATGGAGATATAACATTGGACGAAATACTGGAAGCCATTAAAACAATCAAAACCTCTAAAACCCCAGGGCCTGATGGCTTCTCTGGCTTATTCTACAAAAAATTTGCCACAGCACTGGGACCTCTCCTAGTCTCACTTTTTAATGCCTATAAGAGAGGCCAGACCCCTCATACTAGTTCCCTACAAGCTGACATAGCAATGCTTCCTAAGACGGAGCAGGAGCCTCTAGATCTCCAACAATTCAGACCTATATCCCTGCTGAATATAGACAATAAATTATTAGGAAAGGTTCTGGCCACCCGAATAAATACGTTTTTAGCAAACATAATCCATAAAGACCAAACCGGTTTTGTACCAGGGCGCCAGGCCTCTGATGCTACGTTATGAGCACTCCAAGTATTTGAGTTATTACACTCCAGGAAAATAGAGGGCATGTGTCTCTCCCTTGATATTTACAAGGCCTTCGACACAGTCTCTTGGGAATATCTATTTGCAGTGTTGAATAAGTGGGGGCTAGATGGCTCTTTCTCTTCTTGGGTAAGAATTTTGTATTCCAACCCCTCAGCCAGCATTCATTACGCAGGTCAAACCTCTCCTCTCTTTCAGATAAATAGAGGTACTAGACAAGGGTGCCCGTTGTCCCCTATTCTTTTCATCATGGCCATGGAGCCCTTGGCAACTGCTATCCGACAGAACAATGGAATTTCAGGGGTAGAACTGACAGGTATCCACCACAAACTCAACCTATTTGCGGATGATTTATTAATATTTGTCACTAAACCAGAATCTTCTCTCCCAGAACTTATGTCCTTATTAGCCAAATTCTCCGAGGTCTCAGGGCTCCAGGTCAACACCGCCAAATCTAAACTCCTCAATGTCACTCGATCTCCCAGCACAAGTGAATCTTTAAAAACTCAGTTCCCCTTCCTATGGTCAGATACTTTTATTGATTACCTGGGAATAAAACTGACGGCCTCCTATCAAACGTTATTTCGACACAATTATTACCCATTAGCAAAATCAATCACCCATTCCTTGGCACAATGGTCTTCATATAATCTCTCCTGGTTGGGTCGAATAAATTCCATAAAAATGACGCTCCTTCCTAAGATCCTCTACTATTTCAGGTTGTTACCGACCCACGTCCCCCCCCCCCCCCCACTTTCTCAGGATGCTACAGAGCAAATTAAACAGTTTCATTTGGAATAAGTCCCGTCCCAGAGTTCCCAAGGCGACACTTTATGCACATAGGAGGGATGGAGGCCTGGGGGTCCCCAATCTTGCCAATTATTACAGAGCAGCACAGCTGAATCACCTTATCTCTCTTTATAAAGGGTCCAGGATGCCCATGTGGACTCTATTTGACATCCCGACAGCTGCTCCCCAATCGATCCAAACCCCTGTCTGGCTTCCCAAGAAGCTTCGCCCCAAGAATCTAAGTGTAATTATGCAACACTGTCTAACAGTCTGGGACACGGTACGCTATTCTTCAGGTTTGATGTCACCCACTTTACCATTGATATCCTTCATAGACAACCCACTATTTACCCCAGCACACGACAACCCTAGGAGTTTTAAATGGTGGAGAGATCGGGGATTGGAGCAAGTCAAAGCTCTGACCAATAGCTCAGGCATATTGACCTGGGATAATCTCAGCGAAAAATACCAAATTACGGCAACAGAAAGATTTCGTTACATGCAATTAAGTCATTGGCTGAAATCTTTATTTCCACCCCAGACACAATTTCCTCTTACTATGACCAGATTTGAGAGATATTGCACTTCAGATCCTTTTGCCAAGGGAGCAATATCGGAAATATATGCTTTACTTAATGATCCACCCCAATCCTTCCGCCATGGATATGTGCAAAGATGGGAATCTGATCTGGGTAGTATAAAAACTAAAGAGGAGTGGGGAAAGATATGGGACATAACTCCTAAACTCTCTCTTAATTTAGCACTGGTCGAATCAGCCTATAAAGTGATGCTACGATGGTACTGGGTACCCTCCAGACTCCGACATCTCTCTCAATCTAACACTGGTAACTGTTTTCGAGGCTGTGATACTAAAGGTGACATGTTACACACCTTTTGGCAATGCCCCATGCTCTCAAGGTTGTGGTCCTGGGTGTACAGATTGCTCAGATCACTATTCAACAAATCAATTGCTAAAGATCCATGGTCTGCTCTCTTGCACTCCAGACTAGAAACACTTAATAAACCTCAAAACATTCTGGCTAACTTTATTTTCGTGGCAGCTTCTCAAGTAATAGCACGAGCATGGAGGACCCAGTTTGTTTCATTTGAGGAACTGAAGAATAGAGTAACAAATTTTATGATTCAAAAGGCAGATGGCTGGAGTACTGGAAGATAAGGTGGAGAGACACTATAAAATATGGAATCCTTGGCGCTCATATATAGGCCTGCCTCAAATTACATAGGCAATCACTGATTACCCTTATGCACATTGCTCTCTTGCAATGGATAGGAAGTTAAAAGAGGGCCCCGGATACCCTCAACTCTCCTTTCTTCTTTCCTACTTTCTTTCCTACTTTTCTGTTTTCCCTTTTCCTCTACTTTGAGGGGACCCTTCCCCCTCAATCTTTATCTGTGGGTCTTAGCGCCCGATTTAGCTATGTTAAATTTAAAAGCCGATGGAAAACAGCACTTTGTCAGACGATGTTATTTTGGTGTAGATGTGAGCCTTAGGCTAGACTGTTGTGCTGGTCCACCAACTTATAATATGTACATCATTATTTTCAGTTTGTTCTGTGCTAAGTCTGCAACAGACGATATATTGTATTGTGAAAATTTCAATAAAAACTTTGAAAGAGAAAACAAATGTCTCAAAATGACCCTTGAAATCCTAAAGGTACTCATTGGACTTTAGGCCCCTTAGCGCAGTTAGGGTGCAAAAAAGTGCCACACATGTGGTATCGCCGCACTCAGGAGAAGTAGTATAATGTGTTTTGGGGTGTATTTGTACACACACCCATGCTGGGTGGGAGAAATCTCTCTGTAAATGGACAATTGTGTGTAAAAAAAATCAAAAGATTGTCATTTACAGAGATATTTCTCCCACCCAGCATGGGTATGTGTAAAAATACACCCCAAAACACATTATACTACTTCTCCTGAGTACGGCAATACCACATGTGTGACCCTTTTTTGCAGCCTAGGTGCGCTAAGGGGCCCAACGTCCAATGAGTACCTTTAGGCTTTACAGGGGTGCTTACAATTTTGCACCCCCCAAAATGCCAGGACAGTAAATACACCCCACAAATGACCCCATTTTGGAAAGTAGACACTTCAAGGTATTCAGAGAGGGCTATGGTGAGTCCATAGCAGATTTCATTTTTCTTTTGTCACAAGTTAGCAGAAATTGAATTTTTTTTTTTTTCTTCACAAAGTGTCATTTTCCGCTAACTTGTGACAAAAAATAAAATCTACTATGAACTCACCATGCCTCTCACTAAATACTTTAGGATGTCTTCTTTCCAAAATGGGGTCATTTGGGGGGTATTTATACTATCCTGGAATTTTAGCACCTCATGAAACCTGACAGGTGCGCTGAAAAGTCAGAGATGCTTGAAAATGGGAAAATTCACTTTTGGCACCATAGTTTGTAAACGCTATAACTTTTACCCAATCCAATAAATATACACTGAATGTTTTTTTTTTTATCAAAGACATGTAGCAGAAAAACTTTCACGCTCAAATGTATAGGAAATTTTACTTTATTTGAAAAATGTCAGCACAGAAAGTAAAAAAAGTAATTTTTTTGACAAAATTCATGTCTTTTTTGATGAATATAATAAAAAGTAAAACTCGCAGCAGCAATCAAATAGCACTAAAAGAAAGCTGTGTTAGTGACAAGAAAAAGAGGTAAAATTCATTTAGGTGGTAGGTTGTATGAGCGAGCAATAAACCGTGAAAGCTGCAGTGGTCTGAATGGAGAAAAAGGTTCTGGTCCTTAAGGGGCGAAAAGACTGTGGTCCTTAAGTGGTTAAAGTATTAAACCACAATAAGGATCTTCTCAAATCAGGAAATTAAACTAGATACGCCCCTAGAACATGTTTCATTTAGCCAAGGTTGCCAAACTTTACAGACGTGATCACAGGAATTCGCGACACGTGCATTTGGGCGTTCACATTGCATTATATAATTAACCCTACTTTTGACTTGCTTAAATTGCAGGTCAGACTGAAGCCATAAGTGGGCAATGTGCATTTTGGCTGCGAGAGCAATAAAATGGATCAATTTGTGTTGTGCAAATTTTAACTCTGGCGGCTTTACCCCAAAAAGTAGTTTGGGGTCTTTAGCGATGGGGATTTCCAGAACACTCTGGAGATTTGGAGCGGTCAAAGCCATGAACACGTTGGGGGTTATATATACTCTATGAAGAAGTTTAACCAAAGTCTCTAGACTCAAATAATATATACTTCCTTTAGATAAAGTCTCCATAGAATCGGACCACTCCTCCTCTAAGGGGATGCCTGTATCCAGTTCCCAATCCGTTTGATGCTTGTGGCGAAAACCTTGGGGTGCTGGTTAAATATAGAACAAACCGAATACCTTTTGTAAGTGGATTAGAAGCACAGATTCTCTAAAACGCTAAGGAAACAATTTGAACATTAGGCCGGGAGAGGGATGATATAAACTTATACAGTGATAAATTTGATATGTACGGAAAAACTCAGACGGATGAGCAGGACCGATTGAACCAAGTTGAGCCAATGTGGGTAGCTGATTGCTGTGAAGTACATCATGAAAAAAAAGCAGGTTTAAAGCGGTTTAAAACTCTTGACAAATTTTTCAACAAAAATGTGTTTTCCTACTTTGTATAACCCATACAATTATAATTTGTTTTTGTGCACAAGTATTAATATTCATTTAGATATTATAACTTCCTAGAGTTCAGTTAATTTACTTTGAAAGCTGCTGGTGCATTTTATTTATAACTGTTGTCATTCTGTTATAAATGCTGGCAGCAGTTATTTCTGATCTGTTTTTCACTTCAACACTCATCAGCTGAAGTCCTGCACAGCCAGAGAATGTTTACATAAATGTATCAAGTAAAGAATGTGTACACAAGATAAGATTATAAGCAGTTCGGATGTGGGTTCTCCCTGCAGAAGTCAGCCCTGTGATTTAACCCTTTGAATGCTATTTTACTAAAAAAAAAATATTGTGTTAGTATATTATATGCTGTAAATAATCTTTTACAGCAAAAAAGGAATTCTGGGTTATATTCCGCTTTAAGTTTTTCCATTGCGAAAAAGCTTAAATGGTCCTGCTTGAAAATCTGGGTTTCCAAATAATTCCGTCATGGATGAGATGTGAGATTGCAACTTAAATTTAAATCTCATCCCTCTCCACACAGTATGAAAGACTGTTGGGGATTAAGAAGGCCAATTGAGCAGCTTTATAATATCTCATGATATGAGGGACTGAAAGTACTCCTTGAGATTAATGCATCCAAAGGATCTTTTTTTAGCTATCCTGGCCCGCCTACTATTCCAGAAAAATTTCAGAATCACCGCCTGTAAGTGGAATCGGAAGCACACGAAAAAGGTAAATTGATTTGGGGAGAAGCGTCATTTTGACTGCTGCAATGTGCTCTGACCATGAAATGCTATATTTTTTCCATGACTCAAGTTCACCCTTTAGAGTGGCCAATAGGAGAGTATAATTTAGTTTGTATAATTTATCACTATTACTAGAAAAATTAATGGCCAGATAATGTAAATATTGATCCTAAAGTTGAAAGTTAAACCTGTTAGATATACGAGTAGCAAGGCCCACAGGGGTGTTGCAAAATAAGGCTTATAGATATTCACTTTAAGCCCAGAAAGATTTCCAAACAGCTGGAGAGCTGGAGGGTGTGCATCAAATTTAGGGAGTGACACCTCAGGGTTTGATAATGTGAGGACATCATCTGCAAACATGCTTACTTTATTCATGAAGTGATTATTTGTGTAGCCATGTATGCCAGGGTGCTGTTTGATGGCTTGTGAAAGGGTTTCCATGGCAAGGGCGAACAAAGCAGGGGAAAGTGGGCAGCCCTGCCTAGTTCCCCTGGTTATTTGCACCTTCGATCCATCAGAACCAAAGAGTTTAAGTGTTACATGAGGAGTGGAATATAATTGCTTGAGCCAGCGGACACATCCACTGCCTATACCCACCTTTTCAAGCACTGCAAACCTAAATGACCATGCAAGACTGTCAAAGGCCTTTTCTATATCCAACGTTAATAATGAGTCTGCGTTTGGTTTGCACGATTAATCAGGGAGATATTCTTGCGGATATTGTCCGTCGCCTGACAAAACAAGACAAAGCCAACCTGGTCTGAAGAAATCAGAGTTGGAAGAAACCTATTAAGCCTAGCCACCACAATAGAAGTCAGTAGTTTGTAGTCTATGTTGCGTAATGAGATCGGGCGGTGGTTTTTTACATTTAAATGGTCTTTATCAGGTTTCGGGATTACTGTTATCTGGGCATCTAAAAACTCAGAGGATATTGCTAGAGGTGTTAAGGGGCCCATACACCTAACGATTTTCCCGCTGATATACAGCAGTTTCGATCACAGCGATCGAAACAGCTACACCGCTGACAGAACGATGGATTTCCGTCCGAAATCAATCGTTCCCGTCGATCCATCCGTGCGGAAGATTTTTTTCGAGCGCCGGCGGGTCGGGAGTGCGTGGATAGCGGCGTTCGAATGCCCGACGACCGACGCAATACAGCGGTAATACACTACCTGTTCCGTCGGCGCGAGTCCCGCTGTCACCGCTGCTCCGTCTCCGCTCTGGTCTGTCCTGGTCTTCGGCATGCTTCACTTCTTCCTGCCCGGCAGGAAGTTTAAACAGTAGAGCGCCCTCTACTGTTTAAACTTCCTGCCGGGCAGGAAGAAGTGAAGCATGCCGGAGACCAGACCAGCTTGGAGACGGAGCAGCGGTGTCCAGGGGACTCTCGCCGGCGGAGCAGGTGATGTATGCAGGGCGGGGAGCGGCGGCAGCACCACCACCACAGATTGTGAACGGTTTCAGGCTAAAATCTGTTCAATCTGTTTGCAGTAAAGGTGGCCATACGATCCCTCTCTGATCAGAGAGGGATCTATCTGTTGGTCGCATCTGCTGGCAAATCGACCAGATAAGGAGATCATTATAAAAGGCCGTGAGGTGGAGAGCAAGTTCATATTTGTATTTTTGTAATATAGAGCGCTAAAGCCGTCTGGCCCTGTCGCCTTCCTAAACTTCAGATTCTTAATGGTTATTAGAACATCCTCTATGTCAATCAGCTCATTAAGGGAATCCTCTGATTGTTTATTCAACTTTGGCAGTTGAAGCTTAGACAGAAATTGGCTATGGGGTCAGCATCAGGAGGGGCCTTGTAGAGGTTTCGAAATAAATCCTGAAAAGAAAATTTTTACAGGGTCACTAGAAATTGAGCCCTGGGATGTCCGCAATTTATATTATAATATATATATATATATATATATATATATTTACTAAATTTAGTTTGGTGGTGTAACTTTGCAGCCATCCATGATTCAGGTTTATTAAGATACAGGTAGTCCCCGACTTACGAACGCCCGACATACGAACAACCCGACGATACCAACAGCATGGATTCTCTGTTTCCATGGGAACAAGCCAAAGCAGAAACCTGAATGAACCAAGCCAATTTGAATTCCAATAATTAGTTCTAAAGGTTTTGAAATCAATAAAATGCCAACAGGTTTGATGGCTTCAGAACATGGAAAGCTCTCTTTAACTTACACCACAGATTTTCAATTATATTCAGGTCTGGGGACTGAGATGGCCATTCCAGAACGTTGTACTTGTTCCTTTTACATGAATGAATTAGTGGAGTTTGAGCAGTGTTTAGGGTCGTTGTGTCTTGAAAGATCCAGCCCCGGCGCAGCTTCAGCTTTGTCACTGATTCCTGGACATTGGTCTCCAGAATCTGCTGATACTGAGTGGAATCCATGCATCCCTCAACTTTGACAAGATTCCCAGTCCCTGCACTGGCCACACAGCCCCACAGCATGATGGAACCACTAACATATTTTACTGTAGGTAGCAGATGTTTTTCTTGGAATGCTGTGTTGTTTTTCCTCCATGCATAACACCCCTTGTTATGCCCAAAATAACAATTTTAGTTTCATCAGTCCACAGCACCTTATTCCAAAATGAAGCTGGCTTGTCCAAATGTGCTTTAGCATACCTCAAGCGGCTCTGTTTGTGCTGTTGGCAGAGAAAAGGCTTCCTCTGCATCACTCTCACATTCAGCATCTCGTGTAAAGTGCGCCGAATGGTTGAATGATGCACAGTGACTCCATCTGCAGCAGAATGATGTTGTAGGTCTTTAGTGCTAGTCTGTGGGTTGACTCTGACTGCTCTCGCCATTTGTCGCTTCTGTTTAACTGAGATTTTTCTTGGTCTGCCACTTCAAGCCTTAACATGAACTGAGCTTGTGGTCTTCCATTTCCTCAAACTGTGGAAACAGACAGCTGAAATCTCTGAGACAGCATTCTGTATCCTTCCCCTAAACCATGATGGTGAACAATGTTTATCTTCAGGTCATTTATAAGTTGTTTTGAGTCCCCCATGTTGCTATTCTTCAGAGAAAATTTAAACAAAGGAAACTTACAATTGATACCCTTAAATACTCTCATAATTGGATTCACCTGTGTATGTAGGTCAGGGGTCACTAAGCTTACCAAGCCAATTTGAGTTCAAATAATTAGTTCTAAAAGTTTTGGAATCAATAAAATGAAAAATGTATGCACCTGCCTAATTTTATTTAAACAATTATTGAGCACTTTCTGTAAATCCAATAAACTTCATTTCACTTCTCAATTATCACTGTGTGTGTCTCCAATACGATATATTTAACTGACATTTTTTTTATCGTAACAACCAACCATTTATACAGGAAAATCATGACAATTAACAAGGTTCCACAAACTTTTGCACCCCACTGTATACTTGAAGGGCCTAATAGGACATGCTATGGCCTCTTAGGCCTAGAACCCAATAGTATTTTGTAAGTGCTACTGATTTGAAAAACTCTTGTTATGTTATGTTGTGTGTGAGGCCTGGTATCCACTAGGAGCCCTTTTCTGAGTGCTTTGTGATTTGAAAAGCTCTTGCTAATGTAATGCCATGGGTGTTATCCCACTAGAGCAATGTGATTTTATAAAAATCCCCCATAGCATTGCATTAGCAAGAGCTTTTTTAAATCAATAGCGCTTAGAAAAGGCTGCTAAACATCCACATAGTAATAGAATTTATATGGATTGGATTACGCGGTTATCTAATGCTTGGATACACGCGTATACTAATGCCGACAACGCGTATTTTTATACGCCTTCTTCATACCTTTCTCAATTTCCTAATATCTTGCATTTATCATTGCAGATTAAATCTGCAATAATACACAACATAGAATAACGATTGCTTGACTATATGTATACAATGCAACTAATGAATACCTACTTAAGAGTCTTTTCATCATCAACATATGCTCTCGACTGCATATTATATAAACATAAATGTAATTTTAACTTCTGGTAAAATAAGATATTTTGGAGAAATGTAGACATTAGTACTGTATGAAAAGATATAATGTTACTGTGTTCTACTGTTGCTGTACACACCTTTATCTAACAATTTATGACTTCTCATTGACAGTTTTATAAAAACTCATGTTACGTAAAACTTTATTGAACTCATAACATTGGTAAAATGTTTGTAAAATTATACTTTGAAAAATCCAATAAAAAACTATTGAAACCAGAAAAGGCTGCTAGTGGGTTTGAGCACTGATTCCACTTGAGGGATGTGATTTTTTAAAACTCCCCCACAGCACTACATTATTATTATTGTATTTATAAAGCGCCAACATATTACGCAGTGCTGAACATTAATTTAGGTTACAGACAATATTTAGGGGTGACATACAGCAATATGACAATACAGGAATACAAGCAAACCAGATCACACAGCACAGTATGAGCATAAGGTAATGCTTAGTCAGTCAGTGGATGGAGCATGGAGATTAGGCAAGTTAGGTTCACTCAAGTGCATAGCATGGGTTCACAGTAATGGAGGTGCATGATCAGGTAGGACACAAAAGGAGGAGGACCCTGCCCAAAGGCTTACAATCTAGAAGGAGAGGTGGGGGCCAGAGTTCTGTTGTGGGCTTAGAGCAATTGTGAGTGGTGGTAGGCCAGAGTGAAAAGGTGAGTTTTGAGGGCCTTTTTGAAGATGTTGAAGGAGGGGGCTGCCCTAATGGGTGGAGGTAGAGAGTTCCAAAGTGTTGGAGAAGCTCTTGAGAAGTCCTGGAGGCATGCATGGGACTGGGTGATGCGGGGGGCGGTCAGGCGAAGTTCATTGGAGGAACGGAGTGAGCGGCTAGGTGTGTACCTCTGAGTAAGATCGGAAATGTAGGTTGGACAGGTTTTGTGGACAGATTTGTAGGTCAGACACAATATCTTGAATCTGGACTGGATAGGAAGCCAGTGGAGGGATTCACGGAGGGGAGCCACCCTGGTGGAGCGATGGGAGGAGTGGATAATTCTGGCTGCCGCATTCATGATGGACTGCAGTGGGGCTATTTGGGTTATAGGGAGACCACACAGAAGGGCATTACAGTAGTCGAGGCAGAAAATTATAAGGGCATGGATGAGGAGTTTGGTTGTGGCAGAGGTTAGGAAAGTGCGAATCTTACAGATGTTACGAAGGTGGAAGTAGCAAGAGCTTTTGAAATCACAAGTGCTTAAAAAAAATCACTGCTAGTGGGTCCCAGGCCTAACACACAGACAACAAACCACATGTTTACATGCACCAATTACCAGGAGAAAGCACCTTCCAGTTGCAAAGTAATTCAACCAAATGGGGGTGTTTGTAATCGCACATGTGTAAAGGAGGGATCACACTTGGGTCCACAGAAAATGGATACAATGTTCTGCAGACTATTTTTGTTTTTAATGTGCGTTTTCCGCACGTCTCAAGCAACAGTTATCAGCTAACTGTCGGCAATGGGAACCACAGGCAATGCGTGAAAAAGCAGTGCAGGCGAGATAGAAAGGATCTGCAATTAGTGCAAGAATAACAACCTTGTTCTCAACGCAACAAAAACAGTTGAGCTGGTTGTTGATTTCAAGAGGAACCCCTCCACTCTCCCACCAGTCCACATAGGCGAGACCGAAGTCTCCAGAGTATCATCGGTCCGGTTCCTTGGCACAACCCTATCCACTTACCTGAGATGGGGGCAAAACACCATCAAAATTCAGAAGAAGGCACAACAGAGGCTATTCTTCCTGCTCCAACTTAAAAAATTCGGCATGCCTCGGGAGCTGCTGGCCAGCTTCTACACCGCTACCACAGAGTCCATACTTTGCTCCTCAGTCATCGTATGGTATGCCAGCGCAATGGCTAGTGACAGACGTAAGCTGCAAAGAATTATTAGTGAGGCAGAAAAGATCATCGGATCACCCCTACCACCTCTCGATCTCCTCCACGCGGCTAGGATGAGGAAGAGGGCCATCAGGATCTCCTGCGATCCCTCCCACCCTGGCAGCCGCTTCTTTGAGCGTCACCGATCCGGCCGGCGCTTCCGAACCATTCCTTCCAAGACCACCAGGTGCAGGAACTCTTTCTTCCCCCAGGCAGTTCTACTGCTCAACAACACAGACTCGTGACTACTTCCTAGTCCACAATCAGCACGCTTGCCTTAGGTGCTGCTCTTCCGCCTTATAGTCTTTATCTAGCTCACGCTAACACAGCGAAGCCATCATACTGTTAATGAATGCTTGAACTCCGCCAAGGTTATCTTGTAAAGGCTGCTAGAACGTAAAATGGTAGCAATTGCAGTCGTAAAATGTACTATTGTTTGTGTATCATAGCCACATATGTAATATGGACATTCTGTTACTGTGTACTTTGCCTAAGCCATGTGTACCACAAGCAATTCCGAGTACGGTACCCCCGCACTTGGCGAATAAATCCTTCTTGTATCTTGTACACTGTAGGGCCTATCTCCAATCTGTAGAATTTCTCTGCATGCAAATGGGGTGGGAAAATGCTGCCTATCTATTGGCTTGCACTAAAGTGCAAATCTGGACAGCATACTGCATATTTATGCAGCATGCAGCCTAATCCCTATAGCCATGCATGGCAAGGGAGCCGTGGCCAAATCAGAAAAAGCTACGGCTCTTAGTTGAAATTAGCACAATTTTGCATATGGGAAAACAGCATCCAATTCCCCCGACTCCCTGCCCCAGAAGTTGACACACAGGGCCACATGCAATTCATCTTTTCACCTGAGTTTTCTCCTAGGTGATATTTTGATAAATTGTAACTATAGTGCCTTTTACACCACCAGCAAAAAAATAAATACTCAAAATAAATGTATTAAACAGTACATTTGGTGGAGGGCTGCTTCACTTCACTGCTGGGAATTGTGAGCACTAATTATATTACATTGCTGTTTGTATGTTGTTTTTTGCTGCTGCAATATCTGGTGGATTGTCTGTTGTGGTTCATCTGATATTAAGCAGCAAGTGTCAGTTTTTAAAAGTACAATTTTTTTTTCTTTTCCCTCTAGTTTGTTTTGCAGCAGGCAATTAGCTAGGGGGAGGGACTAGCTGCAACAGGAGGTATTTGGTCAGCTTCAGGACTCAGTACTGAGCTTGCTCAGTCTGTGGCTTGCTCACTAAGTGGCTGCGACACAAGTGGCATAGGCGTTAAAAACAGGCGTTACAACACAGGCACAAAGAGAGTGGTGAGAGGAAGTAGGTAAGGACTACAAAAAAAAAAAAAAAAAAACCTTCAATCAATATTGCGTTTTTTTGCATTGGTTAGAATGTGCTAGGCACGTTGTGGTGTAGTCTTTAAATTTTGAGGACTCCACCCCAACTTCACTCACTCCACCTCCACTCCTCCACCCCTCCCGCCCCTCCTCCTCCCGCCCCCTCCCCCCCCACACTCCCCAACTTTACTTACTCTCCCTTTCCTCCTCCCCAGCTACACTCAATCTCCCGTTTCATCTTTTACCGCCACAGTTTACTTTAAATAATTTTTCCCCACACAAAAGTCATCATGTTGGACTATGCTGTACAGTGTACATCCTGCAACATGTATGCATGCCTTGATCAGCGGATTGAGGGTGTTTACTGTTGCCCTGGGTGTGTGCGTGTTGCTCAGTTAGAGGCGGAAGTCGCAGAGCTAAATAAGCATCTCGCAACACTGAGAAGCATACACAACATGGAGAAGAGCTTGGATCTCACGATCCAGACACTGGATGGAACCGTTGAAGATGAGGAGGGTGGAGTACAGCCGGACCAAGAAGCAGAGGCAGCCGCTAGTTGGGTCACAGTTAGAAGGGGTAGGGGGAAAAGTGGCAGGGAGGCTAGTCCCGAGTTGTCCCTCACTAATAAGTATGCTTGTTTGCGTAATATTGGGGAGGATGATTCAGGAGTAGCAATGCTGCAGCAGGATGTGCTCCTTAGCAACCAAGGGGCAGACTGCTGTAACGAGAAAGGGAATAGGAGTGTAGCTAAGGCTAGACAGGTACTGGTGGTAGGGGATTCAATTATTAGGCGCACAGATAGGGTAATCTGTCGAAGAAACCGCGAATGCCGTACAGTCTGTTGCCTCCCGGGTGCTCGGGTTCGGCATGTAGCGGAAAGAATTGACAGATTACTGGGTGGGGCTGGGGAAGACCCGGCTGTCATGGTACACATTGGCACCAATGACAAAGTTAGTGGGAGATGGAAGGTCCTCAAAAATGATTTTCAGGTACTTGGAGATAAACTTAAAGCAAGGACCTCCAAGGTGGTGTTTTCTGAAATACTGCCAGTGCCACGTGCTACATCTGAGAGACAGAGGGAGCTTAGGGAGTTAAATAAGTGGCTGAGAAATTGGTGTAGGAAGGAAGGGTTTGGGTTCCTGGAGAACTGGGCAGACTTTGCAGTCGGCTACAGGTTCTACAGCAGGGATGGGCTGCACCTTAATGGGGAGGGTGCAGCTGCATTGGGGGAGAAGATGGCTAAACGGTTGGAGGAGATTTTAAACTAGGATCTGGGGGGAGGCGGGAGGATAAAGTCTCAATACGTAGACAAGATGAGGTAAAAAGACAGTGGGAACCTATCATTATGGAGGGTGGAGAGGGGGGTGGGGACAGTGTAAAGATTAAGGAGGTTGGTAAAAATTCAAGTAGCCCATTTCATGTAAACAAAATTGGTAAATGTGGTGGTAAAAATATAAAGTGCATGGTAACCAATGCTCGGAGCCTTGCAAATAAAATAGACGAACTAGAGTTCATTCTGAATGACAAAGGCTATGACATTGTGGGAATAACCGAGACATGAATGGATGAAAGCCATGACTGGATAGCTAATTTAAAAGGATACAATGTGTTTAGGAGGGATAGAACAAGGAAAAAAAGGTGGAGGGGTTTGTCTCTTTGTTAAGAATTCTCTTACAGCTGTCCTCAACGATGAGATGGAGGAAGATTGCGAAGATGTGGAGTCCGTTTGGGTAAATATTCATGGTGGAAATAAAAGTTGCCAATTGCTTATTGGGGTATGCTACAGGCCACCTCTTATTAATGAAGCTGCAGAACTGCGATTACTACAGCAGATTGAAAAAGCTGCAGGTAAAAATGAGGTCATAATTATAGGCGACTTCAACTTTCCAGACATTGACTGGAGTATTGAGGCTACCCATTCTGGTAAAAGCAGCAGATTTCTGGCAGCACTACAGGACAATTACTTGACTCAAATGGTAACTGAACCAACTAGGGGGAATGCATTACTGGATCTGATCATTTCTAATAGACCAGATAATGTATCAAATGTGCAGGTTCAAGAACATTTGGGAAATAGTGATCACAACATGATAACGTTTGATCTGGTGACTGATAGGCCACGGGGCAGCGGGACCACTAAAACTATGAATTTTAGAAAAGCAAAGTTCACTCAAATTAGGCAGGCACTAAGTTTGGTGAACTGGGATAATGTACTACAAGGGGAAGACACTGAAGGGAAATGGCAAGCTTTTAAACTTATACTCAATCAATACTGTAGTATGTATATCCCATATGGAAACAAAATGTCTAGGAATAAAAAAAAGGCCTCTATGGATGAATAGAAAGGTTAAAGATAAAATGAAGAGGAAAAAGAATGCCTATAAGGTCTTAAAACAGGAGGGGACCGAGGCTGCACTAAGCAATTATAAGGAGTGCAATAAAAATTGTAAAAAATAAATTAGGCAGGCAAATCACTAAGGATATCAAATCTAACCCAAAAAAGTTTTACAAGTACATTAACTCTAAAAAAAGAAAGGTTGACTGTATAGGACTCCTAAAGGATGAGGATGAGAACTCAATGGTGGATGACCAAGGTAAGGCAGAGTTATTAAATGCTTTCTTTGCTTCTGTCTTCACAAAAGAAACAGCACTGTTGCAAACTACAGAGGCGGAAGAGTCTCAATCTTCTAACTGTAATATTAAATACTTAACGCAGGAAGAAGTGAAGGCAAGAGTAAATAAATTAAAAATAGACAAGGCACCTGGCCCGGATGGCATGCATCCTCGGGTCCTAAGGGAATTAAGTTCAGTTATAGATAAACCCCTTTATCTTATCTTTTGTGACTCTCTTGCAACTGGCAGAGTCCCAGTGGATTGGCGTACAGCCCACGTTTTCCCATTATTTAAAGAGACTCTGAAGCGAGAATAAATCTCGCTTCAGAGCTCATAAATAGCAGGGGCACGTGTGCCCCTGCTAAAACGCCGCTATCCCCGCGGCTAAACGGGGGTCCCTTCACCCCCAACCTACCCCCCGCAAAAGTGTGTCGTAGAAAGGTCGCAGAATTTCCCTTCCTGGAGGCAGGGCTAACGGCTGCAGCCCTGCCTCCAGTCGCGTCTGTCAGCGGCGCATCGCCGCCTCTCCCCCGCCCCTCTCAGTGAAGGAAGACTGAGAGGGGCGGGGGAGAGGCGGAGATACGCGCTGACAGACGCGCGTGGGGCAGGGCTGCGGCGGTTAGCCCTGCCCCAACCAGGAAGCGCTCCCCGGGTGTATCGAGGGGGATTTGGGGGTGAAGGGACCTCCGTTAAGCCGCGCTATAGCGGCGTTTTAGCAGGGGCACACGTGCCCCTGCTATTTATGAGGTCTGAAGCGAGATTTATTCTCGCTTCAGACTCTCTTTAAGAAGGGCAAAAAATCTGATCCAGGAAATTATAGACCTGTAAGTTTAACATCAGTTGTATGCAAACTATTTGAGGGGTTACTAAGAGATACTATACATGACTTCATAGTAGAAAATAATCTTATTTCTCAGCATCAACATGGGTTTACTAAAGACAGGTCCTGTTTGACTAACATGCTCAGCTTTTATGAGGTAGTGAATGCTAATATGTATATTGGGAATGCTGTAGATGTGATATACTTGGACTTTGCAAAGGCCTTCGACACTGTTCCCCACAAAAGTCTGGTGCAAAAGTTGAGGATGCAAGGACTGGGGAAGAGTCTGTGTTCGTGGATAGGGAACTGGCTAATGGACAGAAAACAAAGAGTTGTGGTCAATGGATCGTACTCAAAATGGGAGACTGTTAGCAGTGGGGTCCCACAGGGGTCTGTTCTGGGTCCAGTGCTCTTCAATTTATTTATTAATGACCTAGTAGATGCAGTAGTGAGCAATGTTGCTATTTTTGCAGATGATACAAAATTGTGCAGAATCATCAACTCTCAGGAAGATAGTGTCATATTGCAACAGGATCTGGATAGGATGGCTATATGGGCACATACATGGCAGATGAAATTCAATGTTGACAAATGTAAGGTCATGCATTTTGGACGTACTAATGGTCTAGCACCATACAAAATAAATGGGATACAGTTGGGGACATCAAACTTGGAGAAGGACTTAGGAGTACTCATTGACAACAAGTTAAATAATCGTACTCAATGCCAAGCAGCTGCAGCTAAAGCTAACAAAATTTTGGGATGCATTAAAAGGGAAATAAAAACTCGAGATGCTAGCATAATATTGCCCGTTTAACTCTCTAGTAAGGCCACATCTGGAATATGGAATTCAGTTCTGGGCACCACATTACAAAAAAGATATTGCAGTTTTAGAGCAGGTGCAGAGACGAGCAACAAAATTGATGCGTGGGATGGAAGGTCTCACTTATCGAGAAAGGTTAGATAAACTGGGTTTATTTAGTCTAGAGAAAAGACGCCTTAGGGGGGATCTAATTAACATGTATAAATACATCAGAGGGCAATATAATACCTTGGCGGATGAGCTTTTTGTCCATAGGCCTTCTCAAAGGACTAGAGGACATGATCTGCGCATGGAGGAAAAACGTTTTAGCCATTTATTTAGGAAAGGGTTCTTTACAGTTAGAGTGATTAAGATGTGGAATGCATTGCCACAGGAAGTCGTTATGGCAAACTCTATACCTGCATTTAAAGGGGGCTTAGATGCTTTCCTTGCGTTGAAAGACATCCATGGCTACAATTGCTAGGTAATGCCTAATGATGTTGATCCAGGGATTTTATCTGATTGCCATCTGGAGTCGGGAAGGGATTTTTCCCTTTAGGGGCTAATTGGACCATGCCTTGTAAGGGTTTTTTCGCCTTCCTCTGGATCAACAGGGATATGTGAGGGAGCAGGCTGGTGTTGTACTTTATACTGGTTGAACTCGATGGACGTATGTATTTTTTCAACCAAAATAACTATGTAACTATGTAACTATATATGTACTTTTTCCATTGCAAAGTGCTAAAATGTTAATTTTAATTGAAAATGAAAAATTATCTCCTAGGAGAAAACTCAGGAGAAAAAGTGAATTGCATATGGTCCACGGTGCAGAGTACATTTGAAATAGGCGCCGGTAGACTTGGGCGCAGGATACAGCGGTATATAGTTGATCCTGCTTCTGCACAAGTCCGGGCCGATTTAATTACTATTCCCCCTCCAGGCCGACATGGATAGTGGGGGAATGAAATAATTTGGCTTCCAGCGATTGCTGGAGGCCGAATTATTATGTTTTTAAGCAACTTCGGCTCCGTCTTCTGACGGAGCCGACGTTACTCACTGAGCACTTCAATAGGAATGATTCCTATTGAAGTCTATGGAAGCGCCGGCTGCGCCCAAATCTAGCAGCGCTGAAAAGCACTGCTCTGACGGTGCATTTAGTGCAGCCTGTGCACCATCACTCCTGCCTTTGCGTTGAAGTGCATAGGCAAAAGAAGTTAAGCAGTGTTAGGCAGAAGAGAGGGTAGGTTAGTATTAGGCTGTAGGAGGTGGTTTAGCATACCTCCCAACTTTTTGAGAAAAGAAAGAGAAACATTTAAGCCATGCCCATGACACACCTCTAATCACCCATACCATAAAAATTTTATGAGAAAAATGTGTTTTATAGTTCCAACTATACTGGTCCTTTCTGTCACGGCTTATTGTCCTTCATGTTAACATTTGAAAATAATATATCAATATAAAGGATGGGAATACAGTCAGGGGCGTAGCAATAGGGGGAGCAGAGGTAGCCAACGCATCGTGGCCTTTGGGCCAGAGGGGCCCCGAAGGGCCCTCCCTCAACTACAATATTAGCTCTCTATTGGTCCTGTGCTCATAATAATCCCTTCTATAGATACTTTGAATAGTGGTAATCATTAACAAACTGCTTCCCATTCCCTTCTTGCACCTCTGACACTATAGTTGCCATTGGCAGGTTTTGGTGCACCGTATCAATTGTTATGTATAGAGTACTTGGGGGGGGGGGCCCGTTGTAAAACTTGCATCGGGGCCCACAGCTCCTTAGCTATGCCACTGAATACAGTTTAGAGTCAATAAACACTTTTCTTCTATAGAAAAATATATATAATTACATAATCCTGAAAGAGGCACAAATGAAGAAAGAGGGACAGGGGGGTTGGACTCCCAAAAAGGGACAGTTGGGAGCTATGGTCAGTGATAGGCACTAAGCAGGTGGTAAGGGGAGGGGTTAGTATTGGGCACTAAAAGGGACAGTTAAGGTGGCCATACACTTATAGATTTGCAGCAGATTCGACCATCAGATAGATTTCTGTCAGATGCCTGTCAAGTCGAATCTAACAGGAAACTATCTGATGTGTGACACACTACAACAGATTTCAGAATGAATTTCTATTAGAAATTGATCTAAATGCATTATTGGACCATTAGATCCAATGCAAATCTATGGGCCATCGATCTGCTGCCAGCAGCAGATTGACCTAGATTTTCCATCCTGTCAGATGAAATCGATCGATTTGATAGAATAGATAGCTAAAATGGACCAGTGGATAGCCCCTTAAGTGTTAGGCACTAGTAGGGGCTGTTGATGTTAGGCAAAACATAAGGAAAAGTAAGTGACAGAGTAGGAGACAGGTAAGTCAGTGTAATGTATGTTGGAACATGTGTAACCATAACATAGGTGGTCATATCGTATCTGACATGCATTGTGGCAGAAGCCCCCATTTCATATAAAACCAGACCTGGTGCAAATTTGTATCTCCAAAGAAAAAAAAATAGCAGGTGAAACAATTCTTCTTCCTCTGCTGTCTCCGTATGAGATCCTGGAAGCAGTAAATGAGGATGTCTTTCCAGAAAGGGTTTACCTATTCTTCAGCGCTACGCAGTAATCTTACTTGTCTGTTCTAGTCGTCTCCTCCTCAAGACGGAACCTTTTTACTCCGGAATATTTGTACGGCTTTGTACAGCCCGGATATCCTAAGCAGTGCAACACTTACTTCCGGCCAACTCATCGCAATTTATATGTAAAAAGGCAGTTTGGTGTCAAGTATGGTGCTGCTAACTATGATAGCCCGAGTGGCGGACGGTCTGCCTCTGGCAGCGTCCATGCAGGAGGACGAGCAGGTAAGTAGCCAGCGGGAGGAGCTATGTGCAGAGCTGCATGTAACAGGGGGGTAACACTTCTGCTATTGATACAGTGATGGGGGGCGGGTGGGAACGTAACCAGCTTTTTCTTGGACTGTCAGAAATGTCAGTGAAAGAGACTGAAGCACCAGTGGATTTTGATTTGGACAGTTAACGTTTGATTCCCGTTTTATAGCAGTAAAACAATTTTTTTCAGTATGTTGTAAGTTTTCCAAGGCTGAACCAGGACTTTGCATTGGGGCAATCAAAAGGCAGATGATTAAACACCTTACAACTTGATTGATCAAGGTGAAGTTAATGATACTGACTAGTACATTGCAAGGTACCCCCCTTAGGTAATGTTCACACTATGTGCGATGTGTAAATACTCAATGCATTACAGCATGCGGAGTCATTACCCTACAATTGTAAGGGTATGTTAACATCACTGTGTTGCAAGGATGAAATTATAAGGCCTGGAACCCACTAAAAAGCGCAAATTGCTAGCGATAGCGTCTTTCAATCGATTTTGGGAATGGTTTCCCTGCTCCTGTACAATTCATTAGAATGGAAATGCTCCCAAAATGCTGCATGTCCTGCAATTGCGATTTGTTTAATGCAATTGCTCTAGTCATTTACATTGGCAGAGCGTTTAGGGAAATTGCTAGCGATTTGAAGCACTCCCTAAACGCTCTAGTGGGTTCCAGGCCTCAGGCTAAGTTCACAGTGGGCATTGTGTTCCCTGTAAAAGCTGAAATGGAATGGAAAAGCTGTACCAAGTTATTTGCGTGTTGTGTTGCATACAGTAAAAGTATGCTTCACTGTCACTTCACGTTGGGATGCTGCACACCATTACATTGCATTGGATGCACTTTGAATGGCACTATAGGTGGTGCTTTGCAGTGCATCGTCCTGTGTTACAATGTGGCCATAGCATTGCAGCACAGTGCCCCACTGTGCACATAGCCTTACATACGGTGACCATACGTCCCGCTTTACCCGGGACAGGTCCCGGATTCGAGGTTCCTGTCCCAGGCTGCATGAGGTCCCAGGAAACGTCCCGCTTTTAGCCGCGGGACATCCCGGCCTCGGGACTCTGGCCATCGTCCATTGCATGAACTGTCCACGGCGTCTAATAGACGCCGCGCCAGTTCATAGCCCGCAGCCCCGCTCCAGCCTGCAAAGTCTTCCGGCAGGCAGAGCAGGGCTACGGGAAGATGGCGTCCGAAGCCCTGTACTGGAGACTATTTGTGTCTCCAGTACAGAGCTTCGGGCGCCATCTTCCCATAGCCCTGCTATTCTATTCAGCGCGGGAGATTGGAGGAGCAAGATCATCCGGGGAGCTGCGCGCCAGAGGCCGGCTGGGAGAGGAGACTTCTGTCAGGTGAGTAAATTCCTTTTTTGTTGCCCACTGCGTTATTTTCTGCTGAAATGTTGCCCACATTGCCAGGGCTGTGGAGTCGGGACAATAAGCTTCCGACTCCTCAGTTCATGAAACCACGACTCCGGGTACCCAAAATAGCTCAGATTCCTCGACTCCTAAAGGTGGCCACACACCATACAATTTTTTAAATATCTGTTCAATTCAAGAATTGCAAGAAATTTTTCTGACTGATTGTAACATTTCAAAAATATGACCAATGTACCACACACCTATGTTAAATTTTTCCCCAATTATGATAAAAATGATTGGAAACTCTGACAAAATTGCAAGGGTGTGTATATTAATAAATTGTCAATCCAACACACACCATACAATCTTCAGAAAGATTGAAGAAAAATATCTGGCATTCCGGATCGATTAAAATCGAAGAAACCGGGAAATCCGATCAGATTTTTCAGTTTCCGGGAGATCCGATCGTTTTTATCGAATTAACGTAAAATCGGATCATTTTATTGTATCGTGTGTGGCCACCTTTAGTCTAATATTTAACAGGGCTGTGGATTTTGTACAAAAATCATCCGACTCCTCAGTTTATGAAGTCAACAACTCCAACTCCGACTCCAGGTGCCCAAAATTGCCCCGACTTCTCAACTCCAACTTCCGACTCCACAGCTATGCAAATTGCGTTTATTTTCTGCTGATATGTTGCCTACTGCGTTATTTTCTGCTGAAATGTTGCCCAAATTGCATTTGTTTTCTGCTGAAATGTTGGCCACATTGCGTTTGTCTGCTGAAATGTTGCCCACATTGCGTTTTATATTCTGGTGTCTGGGGTAACTGTTGCTGCATTTATTATTTAATGGTCATAGTTGGCTATATTTGCTGCTTTGGGGTTACGGTTACGCTCCACCCATACAATGACATGGCCACGCCCACCGTGCCACGAACGCCTCCCCCATGCCCATTTTTCGGTGCGCCCCCCCCAGTTCCCCTCCCCCACCACCATTTCTTTACAATGTGTGTAAAAATGTGCACGTTACATAGCAATTTAACCTATTAACTAAGGACCACAGTCTTAAAGCAGTAGGGTTAGCCATACTATGCTAGGGAAAAAAAACACATATATAGGTAGATAAATACTTGATCTACTTACATAACACATGTATTGTACTGTCCAAGTTTTGATTTCAGTGAATGTTATATAGTAAATAAAGAGAATTATTGTCCTGGTGGGGGCCATGTTTTTTGCCCACAGTTTAGGTTAAATCCTGATGTTATTTCTGCCCTTTACTTTTTTCTTTTCTCCTCTAATTGCTGAGTCACCTCACCCTTGCTTGTAAACACAAGTGAGCAGGGGATTGTGTTTCAGATAAGCAGCTGGCAGGGAAATAAATGGAAAATGAGGAATATATTCTAGATAAAAAGAACCCCCCACATGCAACTGTTTGGCACTGACTACTAAAGAGCCAGTGCTCCTTAAGTATGTGAAGACTCCAAATCATAACAGAAGAAAAAGTTTTGAAGCAGGATTAGCATCTTTATCACTTAATACACTCAGACCAGTTGCTGTTGAAATTTGATTTTTCCGGTGACACTCCCGGTTTAAACCCCCCTAGTGTCCAGGCTATTTTTTTTTTACAAAATAGGCCACTGCAGCTTTAAGGCCTCGCTGCAGGGCCGCACAACTCAGCACACAAGTGATTTTTTTTTTCCCCACCCCCCTTTTCTGCCCACCAACAGAGCTTTCTGTTGGTGGGATTTGATCGCTCCCAGGATGTTTAATTAATACACACACAATTCTTTTTTTTTTTTTTTTTTTTTTTTTTTTTTATTACAACCCCGCTAGCCAATGACAGCGATCGGCTGTCATAGGCTTCAGCTTACGATAGCAGATTGCTCCTGCGTGTCTCAGTGGGACAGCGTGTCACACGGCTGTCCCCTGTACAGCGCTGCTGTACATCGCAGCGCTGTACACAGTGTCTAACAGTCTCCTAGCAAAGATCGCCGCTGGGAGACTGATGGCAGCGGGGATGGACTGCGCAATTCCCTGCAATCTCTGCCCCTAGGACTTCACGCCAATTGGCGTGGAGTGGTCCTGGGTCTGCCTCTCTGCTCACGCCAATTGGCGTTGAGCAGTCGTTAGGATGTTAAGCTATGAAAATGTTTTCTCACAAATTATTTAGAGATTGATTGTAGAAAGTGCCTTTGGGTGTCCTAGTACAATAAAATACATACTTTTTTTATCAAATAAAAGTTATTTCAATAGGGGAAGAGTAGTCCTATACCTCCTCCTGTCTTCCTCCTGGTATATTCCTGGCACTATAGAAATGGTGTCCATGAGTACTCTAGGGGCCCATATGCAACGATTCAATAGGAAGGACTACTGACTCAATGCACATTCAAAATCTTTTTAATTAATGCCTTGGCTACATGAAGATCGCACAACATGTTTAAAAACATCCACAATTTTAAAAACAACAGTACCTGGCCAGGATATGCGCGCTTAACTCTAAAGGGACAAGATCAGGTTTTATGCAAGGTGTAGTCGCCCAGCCGCAGCCTTATGCAGAAAACACCCCGCTACCTTAATCTATTTGTCCTCAGCCACCACCAGAACACCGCACACACTGTGTAATGCTTCTGTTTCCGGCTTCCCATAGCTGGTTTGGTTAGCAACTGCAATGTGTGAGTTGTCTGCAACTTGACAAAGGCCTTGTTATGGCCGAAACAGCAGTCTGTCGTTGCGATTGGATGACAGAATAAAGTAATTGAGTTACAGTACTCTCTTGTGGTGCCGGTCTTTGAGGACATTTACTGCTGTGGCCCCTTGGTACTGGGGTGTGACCATGGCACACTTTATCGTTTAGAAGCCAGTGTTGGTGCTCCTGGGCCTGTGTTTTTCTGTCTTTTATGTTAGGAAAATAAATGATGGCATTGGTATAATTTTTATTTTTCTTCTGTATGTGAGCACACTTATTACTCTGTAGCCTTATTACTCTGTAGCATTGAGGGTCAAGAATGGAATCCTTATACTAGGTTTTGGAAGATTCCAGTTATTTAGCTTTACAGTTCTTATTAGCAAGACCCTGATTTATGAATGGAGAGAGAATGAAATTTCTTATGTGGCATTCCTGTGTGCAGAAACTGAACTTTGCACAGAGCTAATCAGGTTTGGAAACTAACAAATTACCTAATGGCTGATTAATCAGTGAAGCTGATACAAGTATCAGTCATAACCCTCCGAATTTGAAAAGTCGTGTGTAAAGTTCCTGTTTTGAAATCGGATTAGTCCTGTGCATAACACAGTAAATGCACACTCCAAGACCGCACTTGCCTTTTAAATGGGTCTACAGACAGCCTGAGCTATCTCTCTCCTGTCTATGGGCTGGTGCACACTAGAAGAGCTTTTCTGAGCGCTTTTGTGATTTTAAAAGCTCCTGCTAATGTTATTCTATGTGTGTTTGCACACTGGAGCGATGTGATTTTTGTAAAAAATCTACCATAGCACTGCATTAGCAAGAGATTTTAAAATCTCTAGCGTTTAAAAAGCTCTTGTGGTGTGCACCAGCCCTATGGATGTCCCTTTCAGCTCTGATGAATTTGGTACTGCAGACACGGGTGCGTGTATTTGCATCTTTTTTTATTGGCTGACAGGCAGTCTGTGGACCAATTTAAAGAGACTCGGAGATGACAATCATAATAGATTTATACATACCTGGGGCTTCCTCCAGTCCCATCCGCATGGATCGCTCCCACGCCCGCCATCCTCAGCCTTCTGAATCGCCGGTACCGGGTCCCGGCACTTTGGACAGTCGATGCAAGCGCAGTGCGCTCCCTCTGTACTGCGCCTGCGTAAAGCAGGTGCGGGCGAGACGGAGTCCTCACGCATGCGGAAAACTGGCCGCATCCGGCGGAAGTGACGGGACCTGGTATCGCCGATAGAGGGGTCCGAGGGCGGCAGCGTGGGAGATATCCATGCGGATGGGGCTGGAGGAAGCCCCAGGTATGTATAAACCGATTACTATATTTAGTCTCTGAGTCCATTTAAAAGGCAAGTGCTGTCGTGGAGTGTGCATTTACTGTGTTTGGCATTTTGATTTTGTGGCAGCTGCGGCTTGGAGCACTGGGGTCCACCTGCACTGCCCTTAAGGGTGTTGCATGTGGAGTGGGGGCCCTGCTTCTTATGTGCCCCAGTCTTTCTGTTCCTGTGCATCTCTGGTGATTTTATACTCTTTTCAGAGGACCACTGACCTTAGTTTGAGGACCACTGATCTAGATCAACTATTTACCAGATTATCAAGAACTTCAAGGAGAGAGGTTAAACTGTTGTGAAGAAGGCATCAAGGCACCTAATAAAGTCCAGCAAGCACCAGGACCGTTTCCTAAAGATGATTCAACTGTGGGATCAGGGTGCCGCCAGTGCAGAGCTTGTTCAGGAATGGTAGCAGACAGGAGTGAATGCGAATACTTGTGGAGGATGGACTGCTATCAAGAAGGGCAGCAACGAAGCTACTTTAGTTCAAGAAAACATCAGGGATAGGCCGATATTCTGCAGAAAATAAGGGATTGGATTCTGAGGACTATAGTTAAGTAATTTCTCTGACCCCTTATGAATATTTGGGGCATCTGGCAAAATGATTGTCTGGAGGAGAAAAGGGGAGTGCTACCATTATTCCTGTCTCATGCCAACAGTAAAGCATCCTCAGACCATTCACCTATGGCAGTGGTTCCCAACCTTTTTGGAGTCGTGACACATCACATCAAACGTTCAGATCTCTGTGACACGTACACTAGCGACTGCTGGTGAGTGGCCATTACTGCTGCTGGCATAGTGGTGGGTGCTAGTGAGTGGCCATTACTGCTGCTGGCATAGTGGTGGGTGCTAGTGAGTGGCCATTACTGCTGCTGACATAGTGGCGGCTGCTGGTGAGTGGCTTTTGCTGCTGCTGCTGGCATAGTGGGGGCTGCTGGTGAGTGGCTTTTGCTGCTGCTGCTGGCATAGTGGGGGCTGCTGGTGAGTGGCTTTTGCTGCTGCTGGCATAGTGGGGGCTGCTGGTGGGTGGCTTTTGCTGCTGCTGGCATAGTGGGGGCTGCTGGTGGGTGGCTTTTGCTGCTGCTGGCATAGTGGGGGCTGCTGGTGGGTGGCTTTTGCTGCTGCTGGCATAGTGGGGGCTGCTGGTGGGTGGCTTTTGCTGCTGCTGGCATAGTGGGGGCTGCTGGTGGGTGGCTTTTGCTGCTGCTGGCATAGTGGGGGCTGCTGGTGGGTGGCTTTTGCTGCTGCTGCTGGCATAGTGGGGGCTGCTGGTGAGTGGCCATTAATGCTGCTGGCATAGTGGGGGCTGCTGGTGAGTGACTTTTGCTGCTGCAGGCATAGTGGGGGCTGCTGGTGGGTGGCTTTTGCTGCTGCTGGCATAGTGGGGGCTGCTGGTGGGTGACTTTTGCTTCTGCTGGCATAGTGGGGGCTGCTGGTGGGTGGCTTTTGCTGCTGCAGGCATAGTTGGGGGCTGCTGGTGGGTGGCTTTTGCTGCTGCAGGCATAGTGGGGGCTGCTGGTGGGTGGCTTTTGCTGCTGCTGGCATAGTGGGGGCTGCTGGTGAGTGGCTTTTGCTGCTGCTGCTGCTGGCATAGTGGGGGCTGCTGGTGAGTGGCTTTTGCTGCTGCTGCTGCTGGCATAGTGGGGGCTGCTGGTGAGTGGCTTTTGCTGCTGCTGCTGGCATAGTGGTGGCTGCTGGTGAGTGGCTTTTGCTGCTGCAGGCATAGTGGGGGCTGCTGGTGCGTGGTGGCTGCTGGCATAGGGGCTTTTGCTGCTGCTGCTGGAATAGTGCGGGCTGCTGGTGTGTGGTGACTGCTGGCATAGTGGGTGCTGCTGGCATAGTGGCTTTTGCTGCTGCTGATATAGTGGGGGCTGCTTGTGTGTGGTGGCTGCTGGCATAGTGGGGGCTGCTGGCATAGTGGTGGCTGCTAGTGCGTGGTGGCTGCTGGCATAGTGGGGGCTGCTTGCATAGTGGGGGCTGCTGGTGCGTGGTGCTGGCATAGTGGCTTTTGCTGCTACTGCTGGCATAGTGGGGGCTGCTGGTGTGTGGTGGCTGCTGGCATAGTGGGGGCTGCTGGTGCGTGGTGGCTGCTGGCATAGTGGGGACTGCTGGCATAGTGGCTTTTGCTGCTGCTGGCATAGTGGGAGCTGCCGGCACAGGGGCTGCTGCTATTTTGGTGGTGGTTGCTGCTGGCAGAGGGGCTGCTTCTCTCACAGCCAGGGGTTGCTGCTGGAACGGGAGCTACTTAATTTTTTTGCAGAGAGGTGGCATGAAAGTGCCTTACTCACTGTCCTCCTCACTGCAGATTGCCTCTCCATCCGCTCCTCCTCCTCAACCGGGACGCTATCTTCCGCGCTGTTCTGTTGCCCCGCTCTGCCAGTGCCTTCCCCTTTTGTTCCGTCCCATAGTAGATAAAGGACTACAAGAAAATGGCCACCGTTGTCCACAAATGTGGATGCTGGCGACCATTTTCTTGTAGTCCTCTACTAACTACAATGGGACAGAACGAAAGGGGAAGGCATAGCAGGGCAACAGAGAAGCGCGGAGGGAGACAGAGCACTGACACAGCGACACATACCCGAAGCTGCCGCGACACATGTATGTGTCGCGGCACATGGGTTGGGAACCACTGACCTATGGGGATGCTTTTCATCCAAGGGAGTAAGCTCACTCAAAATTGTCTAAAAACAAATCCATAAATAAAGAATGGTACCAAAACCTCATCCAACAGTTTGGTGAAGAACAGTGCCTTTTCCTATATGATGGAGTACTGTTCCATAAGGCCAAAGTGATAACTTACTGGCTCGGGGAGCAAAACGTTGAAATTTCGGGTCCATGGCCATGAAAGTCCTCAGATCTTAACTTGTGGTCAATCCTCAAGAGGCAGGTGGACAAAGAAAAAAACACTTCTGACAAATGGCCAGCATTGATTGTGAAAGAATTAGTTGCTATCAGTCAAGATTTGGTCCAGAAGTTGGTTGACAGCATGCTAGGATGAATTGCAGAGGTCTTAAAAAGGGCAACACTGCAGATAGTGACTCTTTTGATGTAATTGTCAATAGAAGCCTTTGACGCTTATGAAATGCTTGTAATTACACTTCAATACATCACAGAAACAACTGAACTAAAACACTGAATCAGCAAACTTTGTGAAAGCCAGGATTTGTGCCATGCTCCAAACTTTTGGCCAGGACTGTATGACTCTGAGGTGGTAATCCTGTAACTTCTCAGTGTCCTTTTATGACTTCCTCCAGCTCAGCAGGTGGCTTATCACAATTTACTGCAATAGTCTATTTTTAAATTGTAAGCAAAATGTAAAAATTTTGCAGAGAGAAAGTCCTTTGTTCACTTCTTTAGCAGTGTTAGGTCTGGTAGATCACTTTTGACAACCTGTGGTGATACATATGGTTTTGGACACCATTTTCTTCTGTATGCTGTAATCTCTGCTTTTAATCTAAAGTGGTGGCTGGATAGCGTACAGGTTAAAGTGAAGCAGGGACGAAGCATCCTCATGTATTTTACCATATAGATCAGTGGGAACATTAGAGAAAACGCCTACCATGCTTTCTGTTTCATTCTGCACTGCACAGCTTGTTTCTGATCAGCCCTGATAAAATCCCCGACTGAGCATTCAGTCTGGCTTTGCTATAATGACTCAGCTATAATGACTCCTGAGCAGAGCCAGCAGGGGGCAGGCTTGGACTGAAAAGACAGCACAGAAGACAGACTGAGCTATAAATATTCCTGAGCAAAGCCAGACTGAATGCACAGTCTGGGTTTTTATTAGGGCTGATAACAAGCAGCCTGTGCAGTGCAGAATGAAACAGAGAGCAAGGTAGGTGTTTTCCCTAATATTCCCACTGATATATGGTAAAATACATGAGGGTGCTTCGTCTCTGGATCTCTTTAAGAGCCTCTGACATAGACTAGGGTTCAAATCTCGGCTCTTCCTTTTCAGTAAGCCAGTACCTATTCCATAAGGAGTCCTTTGCTTGGTGAGGCCTATTGATTGGGTACAGCTCTCAAAGGCTCTCAAACACTGGGAAACATGCCATTTGTGGGACGACCACAGATGAGTTTTAAATGGACTTTTCTCAGCAAGGTGTTTTATTTTTTTGTATTTCTTTAATATTGACTTCCAGTTCCATCTTAACCACTTCCCGATCGCCGCATGTACAAATGGCGGCCGGGAAGTGGATCCCGCAAGGACCGCCACATGTACAATTGGCGGCGGTCCTTGTACGGGCATGGGCGGAGCGATCGCGTCATTCGTGATGCGATCCTCCGCCAGGAACTGGCTCCGCCCCCTTCGCGCTGTAACCCGCCGGCGGGTTACTTGCACCCGGATCGCCGCATACAAAGTGTATAATACACTTTGTAATGTATACAAAGTGTATTATACAGGCTGCCTCCTGCCCTGGTGGTCCCAGTGTCCGAGGGACCACCAGGGCAGGCTGCAGCCACCCTAGTCTGCACCCAAGCACACTGATTTCCCCCCCCCCCCGCCCCCTCATTGCCCACAGCACCCCTCAGACCCCTGTTTGCACCTAATCACCCATCAATCACTCCCTGTCACTATCTGTAAACGCTATTTTTTTTTATGCCCTAAACTGCCCTCCTGATCACCCCCCCCGTGTACTGTATGCATCTATCCCCCCTGATCACCTGTCAATCACCTGTCACTGCCACCCATCAATCACCCCCTGTCACTGCCACCCATCAATCAGCCCCTAACCTGCCCCTTGCGGGCAATCTGATCACCCACCCACACCAATAGATCGCCCGCAGATCCGACTTCAGATCACCTCCCAAGTGCAGTGTTTACATCTGTTCTCTACCCTAAACACCCACTAATTACCCATCAATCACCACCTGTCACTGCTACCCATCAGATTAGACCCCTATCTGCCCCTAGGGCACTCAATCACCCACCCACACCCTCAGAACGCCCTCAGACCCCAGCCCTGATCACCTCACCAGTGCATTGCTTGCATCTATTCCCCCCTCTAATCACACCTTGAGACCCATCAATCACCTCCTGTCACCCCCTAGCACACCTACCCATCAGATCAGGCCCTAATTTGCCCCGTGTGGGCTCCTGATCACTCGGCCAAACCCTCAGATCCCCCTCAGACCCCCTTCCAATCACCTCCCCAGTGCATTGATTGCATCTATTTTCCCCTCTAACCACCCCCTGAGACACCCATCAATCACCTCCTGTCACCCCCCTAGCACTCCTATCCATCAGATCAGGCCCAATACAACCTGTCATCTAAAAGGCCACCCTGCTTATGACCGGTTCCACAAAATTCGCCCCCTCATACACCACCTGTCATCAAAATTTGTAGATGCTTATACCCCTGAACAGTCATTTTGAGAAATTTGGTTTCCAGACTACTCGCGGTTTTGGGCCCGTAAAATGCCAGGGCGGTATAGGAACCCCACAAGTGACCCCATTTTAGAAAAAAGACATCCCAAGGTATTCTGTTAGGTGTATGACGAGTTCATAGAAGGTTTCATTTTTTTGTCAAAAGTTGGCGGAAATTGATTTTTGTTTTTTTTTACAAGGTGTCATTTTTCACTAACTTGTGACAAAAAATAAAATCTTCTATGAACTCGCCATACACCTAACGGAATATCTTGGGGTGTCTTCTTTCTAAAATGGGGTCACTTGTGGGGTTCCTATACTGCCCTGGCATTTTAGGGGCCCTAAACCATGAGGAGTAGTCTAGAAAACAAATGCCTCAAAATGACCTGTGAATAGGACGTTGGGCCCCTTAGCGCACCTAGGCTGCAAAAAAGTGTCACATGTGGTATCGCCGTACTCAGGAGAAGTAGTATAATGTGTTTTGGGGTGTATTTTTACACATACCCATGCTGGGTGGGAGAAATCTCTCTGTAAATGGACAATTGTGTGTAAAAAAAAAATCAAACCATTGTCATTTACAGAGATATTTCTCCCACCCAGCATGGGTATGTGTAAAAATACACCACAAAACACATTATACTACTTCTCCTGAGTACGGCGGTACCACGTGTGGCACTCTTTTACACCCTAAGTGCGCTAAGGGGCCCAAAGTCCAATGAGCACCTTTAGACTTTACAGGGGTGCTTACAATTCGGCACCCCCCAAAATGCAAGGACAGTAAACACACTCCACAAATTACCCCATTTTGGAAAGTAGACACTTTTTTTTTTTTTTTTTTGGTCGCAAAAAAGTTAGCAAAAATGTAAATTCACTTTTTGCACCATAGTTTGTAAACGCTATAACTTTTACCCAAACCAATCAATATAGGCTGAATGGGTTTTTTTTTTATTAAAAACATGTTTGTCCACATTTTTCGTGCTGCATGTATACAGAAATTTTACTTTATTTGAAAAATGTCAGCACAGAAAGTTAAAAAAATCATTTTTTTTGCCAAAATTCATGTCTTTTTTTGATGAATATAATAAAAAGTAAAAAGCGCAGCAGCAATCAAATAGCACCAAGAGAAAGCTGTATTAGTGACAAGAAAAGGAGGTAAAATTCATTTAGGTGGTAGGTTGTATGAGCGAGCAATAAACCGTGAAAGCTGCAGTGGTCTGAATGGAAAAAAAGGGTCTGGTCCTTAACCCCCTTGGCGGTATGAAAAATACCGCCAGGGGGCAGCGCAGCAGTTTTTTTTTTTTTAATTTTTTTTTTTTTTTAAATCATGTAGCGAGCCGAGGGCTCGCTACATGATAGCCGCTGCTCAGCGGCATCCCCCCAGCCCCGCCGATCGCCTCCGGCGATAGGCGATCAGGAAATCCCGTTCAAAGAACGGGATTTCCTGGAGGGCTTCCCCCGTCGCCATGGCGACGGGGCGGAATGACGTCAGCGACGTCGGGACGTCATTGGGAGACCCGATCCACCCCTCGGCGCTGCCTGGCACTGATTGGCCAGGCAGCGCTCGGGGTCGGGGGGGGGGGCGCGCGCCGCACCGGATAGCGGCGATCGGGCGCGCGGCGGCGGCGATCGGGGTGCTGGCGCAGCTAGCAAAGTGCTAGCTGCGTCCAGCAAAAAAAAAATGAAGTAAATCGGCCCAGCAGGGCCTGAGCGGCACCCTCCGGCGGCTTACCCCGTGTCACACACGGGGTTACCGCCAAGGAGGTTAAAGGGGGTAAAGCCTATGGTCCTCAAGTGGTTAAAGAGACACTGAAGCGAAAAAAAAAATATGATATAATGAATTGGTTGTGTACTATGAATAATTACTAGAAGATTAGCAGCAAAGAAAATATCATACTTTTATTTTCAGGTATATAGTGTTTTTTCTAACATTGCATTATTCTATAATATGTGCATATTACACAACACTCAGCATTCAAAATGATTCTTTCAGAGCAGTCTCTGAAGTAATGACCTCTAGCAGAGAAAAAGTAAACCGTTTACTTACAGTTGAGATAATAAAAGTCAGATAACAGCCCTCTCCACGACTAAAGGTGGCCATACACTGGTCGATTTGCCATCAGATTCGACCAACAGATAGATCCCTCTCTGATCGAATCTGATCAGAGAGGGATCGTATGGCTACCTTTGCAGCAAACAGATTGTGAACCGTTCACAATCTGTTGTGGTGGTGCTGCTGCTGCCCCCGCCCCCCCCCCCCCCCCCCCCCCGCATACATTACCTGCTCCGCCGGCGCGACTCCAGTCTCCCGGTCACCGCTGCTCTGTCTGCGCTCTGGTCTCCAGGTTCGGCATGCCTCACTTCTTCTAGCCCAGCAGGAAGTTTAAACAGTAGAGGGCGCTCGGTCGTCGGGCACTCGAACGCCGCTAGCGATGCGCTCTTTACCCGCGGGCGATCGACGGTTATTTTCCGCACGGCGGGATCGGAAGAAATGGATCGAAATTCGGCGTGTAGCGTGAACGATTGGCAGCAGATTCGATCCCAGTGATCGAATCTGCTGTCGAAACAGGCGCAAATCGGGCCAGTGTATGGCCAGCTTAACTTAGTCGGAGAGCTTAATGGCTTGTTTGCATAGAGATAACAACTGGAGTTTCTTAACTCTTCCTGTACTGGAAACAATTAGACTGATGTATCTGATCTTAATGTTTTATTTCTTAGCTGTACTACACATACAAATCATAATATCATAATTTTTTTTCGCTTCAGTGTCTCTTTAAACTCTCTAGAGCTGAAGAAGGATCACATCCCAGACCTCCATCCAATGCTGTGTTTTTGGTTTTTTTCTCTAGAGGTCTTAATGCTGGGTACACACGTTTTTTCGTGCGATAGATGGATCAGATAGATAAAATTCGTCCGATATTGCATCCCGATCGTTTCCAGGCTCCATTTCTCATATCGGTGAATGGATAAAGATAAGAAAAAAGAATGAAGATGAGAGAATCGAGTGTGAAATCGTTCCCAAAAAACGATCGGGTGGCTAAATCGCACAAAAAAAGTAACGTGTGTACCCAGCATCAGGGTGGAAGAGACTCCTAATAGTCACATTATGCGACATCAGATTAAAAAATAATGCACCTGAAATGAGTTGTGCAATTTTTTATTTTTTTTGTTAATGTAAAGTTAATATCACATTTTAAACAAAGGATTGGCGTAAAATGTTTATCAGTCTTTCGATACTTTGGATTTAAAGCAAATATACCAGAGGATTACTGGCAAGGAGAGATATGTTCAGACGTGAGTGTATTTTGCAGTGAGGAATGGCTCCTTTAAATGCACATATGTAAAGTTGGTGTGTTGTTTTTTTTTTTTTTTTTTTTTTTTTCCCCTCTCTAAATGTTGAGTTTATAGATTTTCTGCCCCTAGACCAGGCATGAGCAAACTTGGCCTTCCAGTCTTACAGCCACAGTTATGACTCATAAAGGCAAATACATTGTGGGACTTGTAGTTCCCTAACAGCTGACGGGCCAAGTTTGCCCATGCCTGCCCTAGGCCAACTTCTTTATATATTTCCTTTGTGCAGATGCTCCCCATTTACAGTCACCCTTTCTATTTGCAACGCTCCTCTTCAGTATGAAGAAAACTCATTTCTACAACATCATTTAGCAATCTGTACTCCCAACATAACAACCTCAAACAGATTTCCAAGATAACCAGTGCCTTGCTAAAGAAAGGATTAAAGTGCTGGACTGACTAAGCATGTTTCCAACCCTAAACTCTATTGAGCATCTGTATTGCATCCTCAAATGAAGACCTTGTCTCTAACATCCACCAACTTCATCATGGAGGAGTGAAAGAGGATTCCAGTGGCAACCTGTGAAGCTCTAGTGAACCCAATGCGCACGAATGTTAAAGGGAACCTTAACTGAGAGCGATATGGATGTTTCCTTTTAAACAATACCAGTTGCTTGTCAGTCCTGCTGATCTCTGGCTGCAGTAGTGACTGAATCACACACCTGAATCAAGCATACAGCTAATCCAGTCTGACTTCAGTCAGTGCACCTAATCTGTATGCTTGTTGAGGGGCTGTGGCTAAAAGTATAATGCTGGGCATACACGGCTCGTTTTTGCCGCTCGATTCTCCCGTTCGATCGTTTCGCCGCTCGATTCTGCAGTCGATTCTCTTCATCTTCCACTCATTTTTCTTATTCGCTATCACAACTCGAGCAGTGAAACGATCGAGCGGGAGATCCAGGGCTGTGGAGTCGGGGCAATTATTGGGTACCTGGAGTCGGAGTCTGGAGAAAATGCACGGACTCTGACTCCTAATGAATTTAAACTAATTAAAATACAAAATATTGTAAAATGTTCTATTTCTCAGATAATAGTCATCATGAATAATTGATTATATACAGTAATAGCTGTGCTTAGTCCAAAAATGAAATAAACCATTCAAAAAATAGTTACTTGTGCTGCTTCAATAAAGCAGTTCCCGTATTTTTAAAGTCAGATATACATATCTGATTGTGACTGTACTGTATATATGATATGTACACAGAAAACACACACACACACACACACACACACTTATTTGACCCCTCACTGATTTTGTAAGTTTGTCCAATGACAAAGAAATGAAAAGTCTCAGAACAATATCATTTCAATGGTAGGTTTATTTTAACAGTGGCAGATAGCACATCAAAAGGAAAATCGAAAAAATAACCTTAACCTCCTTGCCGGTCTAAAAAATCCGGCAAGGAGGCAGCGCCGCACATTTTTTTAATTTTTTTTTTTTTTTAAATCATGTAGCGAGCCAAGGGCTCGCTACATGATAGCCGCTAAGCGCCGGCGATCAGAGTATGCAGGGAATCCCGTTGAGAACGGGATTCCCTGCAGGGCTTCCCCGGTCGCCATGGCGACGGGGCGGGATGACGTCACCGACGTCATGGACGTCGGGACGTCATAGGGAATCCCGATCCGCCCCTCAACGCTGCCTGGCACTGATTGGCCAGGCAGCGCAGGGCTCTGGGGCGGGGGGGAGCGGCGCGGCGGATCGGCGGTGAGCGGCGGCGATCGGAAGTTACAAGCAGCTAGCAAAGTGCTAGCTGCTTGTAACAAAAAAAAAATTATGCAAATCGGCCCAGCGGGGCCTGAGCTATCCTCCTGCGCAGGTTACCCCGAGCTGAGCTCGGGATAACCGGCAAGGAGGTTAAATAAAAGATAGCAACTTATTTGCATTTCATTGAGTGAAAAAAGTTTTTGAACCCTCTAACAATAAAAGACTTAATACTTAGTGGAAAAACCCTTGTTTGCAAGCACAGAGGTCAAACGTTTCTTGTAATTGATGACCAAGTTTGCACACATTTTAGGAGGAATGTTGGTCCACTCCTCTTTGCAGATCATCTCTAAATCCCTAATGTTTTGTGGCTGTCTCTGTGCAATTCTGAGCTTGAGCTCCCTCCATAGGTTTTCTATTGGATTAAGGTCCGGAGACTGACTAGGCCACTCCATGACCTTAAAGAGACTCCGTAACAAAAATTGCATCCTGTTTTTTATCATCCTACAAGTTCCAAAAGCTATTCTAATGTGTTCTAGCTCACTGCAGCACTTTGTACTATCACAGTCTCTGTAATAAATCAATGTATCTTTCCCTTGTCAGACTTGTCAGCCTGTGTCTGGAAGGCTGCCAAGTTCTTCAGTGTTGTGGTTCTGCTATGCACTCCCCCCTCAGGGGGGAAAGAAACACACAAATGATCTCTTGAGATTCAAAAGGAAGGGTGTATACAGCCTGCTTGTGTATGGATGTATTTTCTATGTGTGGACATACTGTACATCAACCTACTTCCTGTTTTGGTGGCCATTTTGTTTGTTTATAAACAAACTTTTAAAAACTGTTTTTAACCACTTTTAATGCGGCGGGGAGCGGCGAAATTGTGACAGAGGGTAATAGGAGATGTCCCCTAACGCACTGGTATGTTTACTTTTGTGCGATTTTAACAATACAGATTCTCTTTAATGTGCTTCTTCTTGAGCCACTCCTTTGTTGCCTTTGCTGTATGTTTTGGGTCATTGTCGTGCTGGAACACCCATCCACGACCCATTTTCAGTTTCCTGGCAGAGGAAAGGAGGTTGTCGTTCAGGATTTTACGATACATGGCTCCGTCCATTTTCCCGTTAATGCGATTAAGTTGTCCTGTGCCCTTAGCAGAAAAACACCCCCAAAGCAAAATGTTTCCACCCCCATGCTTGACGGTGGGGACGGTGTTTTGGGGGTCATAGGCAGCATTTTTCTTCCTCCAAACACAGCGAGTTGAGTTAATGCCAAAGAGCTCTATTTTGGTCTCATCAGACCACAGCACCTTCTCCCAGTCACTCACAGAATCATTCAGGTGTTCATTGGCAAACTTCAGACGGGCCTGCACACGTGCCTTCTTGAGCACTGCAGGATTTGCGAGCCCTTGCGAGCCCTGCAGGATTTTAATCCATTGCGGTGTAATGTGTTTCCAATGGTTTTCTTGGTGACTGGTCCCTGCTATGACTGGTCCCTGCTAATTTGAGGTCATTCACTAACTCCTCCCGTGTAGTTCTAGGATGCTTTTTCACCTTTCTCAGAACCATTGACACCCAACGAGGTGAGATATTGCGTGGAGCCCCAGAGCGAGGTCGATTGATGGTCATTTTGTGCTCCTTCCGTTTTCGAACAATCGCACCAACAGTTGTCACCTTCTCTCCCAGCTTCTTGCTGATGATTTTGTAGCCCATTCCAGCCTTGTGCAGGTCTACAATTTTGTCTCTGACATCCTTGGACAGCTCTTTGGTCTTTCCCATGTTGGAGAGTTTGGAGTCTGCTTGATTGATTCTGTGGACAGGTGTCTTTTATACAGGTGACTAGTTAAGACAGGTGTCCTTAATGAGGGTGACTAATTGAGTAGAAGTGTCTAACCACTCTGTGGGAGCCAGAACTCTTAATGGTTGGTAGGGGTTCAAAAACTTATTTCACTCAATGAAATGCAAATCAGTTGCTATCTTTTATTTAAGGTTATTTTTTCGATTTTCCTTTTGATGTGCTATCTGCCACTGTTAAAATAAACCTACCATTGAAGTGATACTGTTCTGAGACTTTTCATTTCTTTGTCATTGGACAAACTTACAAAATCAGTGAGGGGTCAAATAATTATTTATATATATATATATATATATATATATATATATATATATATATATATATATATATATATATATATATATATATATATATATATATATATATATATATATATATATATATATATATATATATTATTATTATTATTATTATTATTATTATTATTATTATTATTATTATTATTATTATTATTATTATTATTATTATTATTATTATTATTATTATTATTATTATTATTATTATTATTATTATTATTATTATTATTATTATTATTATTATTATTATTATTATTATTATTATTATTATTATTATTATTATTATTATTATTATTATTATTATTATTATTATTATTATTATTATTATTATTATTATTATTATTATTATTATTATTATTATTATTATTATTATTATTATTATTATTATTATTATTATTATTATTATTATTATTATATTTTTTTTTTTTTTTTTTTTTTTTATATATATATATTTCCAGGACGTCTCAGGACAGCAACCCTGAGACTTGTCTCCCTCCATTTCCAACTGGACAGGATACTAGTTAAAAGAATTAACATAATTGATTAGGCAGGCACCCTACATAAGGCAGCATTCCCTTACCCTCATCAGTTGTTTTCCTGTCCAGCAGGATGCTGGTTGTGTGGGGAGAGCTGGCCAACCATGATAGATTTCAGGAGCCGCAGCATACAAGTGTCCCCTATGTCAGCGCTGGTCAGGCGAGCCAGCGCGGGTGCTTGATGTCTGCATCGGCTTCTCCCCCAGTCTGTGTTACACGCCGGAGCGGCTTCCGCTGAAGGACGCGCGCAGAGGGATATGTGACTTCCCCATTACGTGACCAAGGAGGAAGTAGAATGCTTTCCATGGCTCGGCGTGCATCCCAGCGGACATCTCGCCGCATTTAGCCGCTGATTGAGCTAGTCTGCTCAGTAATGCGGTGGATTTCTAAGGTAAAGCAAACCTTTTCATTATGTTTGAGCGGAAACCTTCAGGTGACCTATTTAAGGGTTGTGCATCCTGGTCAGTCTTGTGTATGCTGACCATGGAAGCGTCCGCAGGCTCTTGCTCCCATAGTTCTGAGGAGTCAAGCTCCACTCCCTCTCTGGTATGTGTCTTCTGTTATAAGGCCTTTATACCGGCTATTATTTGAGGGTTATCAAGCACCCTCCCCTGGTTCCTCAGTTTTAACTTGGTTTCCATCCTGGAAACACCCAAGAGGAATAGATGCTGAGTTTATTTGGCCGGATGGATGTCCTCTTGGCAGCACTGCTCATGCATGAAATCCCTGGGCCACAAGCCATGGTCGGGAGACTGGTGCTGGTGGGGGAGTCCAATATAGGAGAACTAGACAGCATAAGAAATGGTACTGTTCCTGACGTTCTCCCCTATGCTGGAAAGATGGGATCACAGACCAGAGCTTCCAAGCTTGTTCCAGCAGCAGGGATATTCACTCATATAGTTCACATTAGAGTGTGATTTTTTCCCCCTGTGTGTTTTACCCTCTCTCTTGTTTCCTCTGTAATCTAGTGAGCTAATGGAAACTTGCAGGGCAATGATAGTTGCCAGGAGTCATTTGCTTCCCATTTGATTGGTCAGGCCTGCAGTAAACCTATGCTAGCTGTAGAGACCGACCAATCGTTGAAGGGATGTACACTCACATGGTTGATTTTAGAGTGATGTTTCCTTGGTATAAGTTTATACTTTCTCTTGTCCTCTGTGTCCATGCAATCTAGCAGTGGGTGCAAAGCAGGAGGTGAAGGTGAATTGTTGCCATTGCAGCAATAGGCTTCCCCAGGGTTATAATAAGATGATTTGTCAACCCTGAACTGCAGCGATGGGGATTGACAATCTATGGAAATTTTCAGGAAGTGAATCTCTGGGTAGTTTCAAGGAGTTCCTTGTTTCAAACTTGTTCAGATCTATTGTGCATTTGTTTCAGATCTGCATTGCATTTGTTTCAGAGCTGCATTGCATTTGTTTCAGAGCTGCATTGCATTTGTTTCAGAGCTGCATTGCATTTGTTTCAGATCTGCATTGCATTTGTTTCAGATCTGCATTGCATTTGTTTCAGAGCTGCATTGCATTTGTTTCAGAGCTGCATTGCATTTGTTTCAGAGCTGCATTGCATTTGTTTCAGAGCTGCATTGCATTTGTTTCAGAGCTGCATTGCATTGGTTTCAGATCTGTATTGCATTGGTTTCAGATCTGCATTGCATTTGTTCTGATCTGTATTGCTTTTGTTTCAGATCTGCATTACGTTGGTTCAGATCTGTATTGCATTTGTTTCAGATCTGCATTACTTTGGTTCAGATCTGCATTACTTTGGTTCAGATCTGCATTACTTTGGTTCAGATCTGCATTTAATTTGTTTCAGATCTGCATTACATTTGTTTCAGATCTGCATTACTTTTGTTTCAGATCTGCGTTGCATTTGTTCTGATCTGTATTGCTTTTGTTTCAGAGCTGCATTGCATTTGTTCTGATCTGTATTGCTTTTGTTTCAGATCTGCATAGCATTTGTTTTAGATCTGCATAGCATTGGTTTCAGATCTGCATTACTTTTGTTTCAGATCTGCATAGCATTTGTTTCAGATCTGCATTACTTTGGTTCAGATCTGCATTGCATTTGTTTCTGATCTGCATTGCATTGGTTTCTGATCTGCATTGCATTGGTTTCTGATCTGCATTGCATTGGTTTCTGATCTGCATTGCATTGGTTTCAGATCTGCATTGCATTTGTTTTGAATTGTGTTTGATTTGTCAAGCCTGCACTTAAACCTTTACTGGCTGTAGAGATTGACAATTTTTCAGTGAGATACACTCTTAGTATTTAGTGTAATTTCCCCTGTATGTTTTATCCCCTCTCTATATACGGGCAAAGGTGAATGTAAAGCAGAGGGTTTCAAGATTCTGGAATCTTAAGCAATGTGGACAGTAGATTTTTCCAGTATTAAAAGTAATTGTTGAATCTGCACAAAGGGTAGTGCTCAGTCGTGTGGCAGATTTATTCAGCAGGGAAATTCACTGCCCATATAAATCTATGGGTCTGTGCACAGTGCGGGGTTGTACCTGATCGCATTATTCTAAAAAGCGGCATGCAGATTTGTAAAAAGGCCATGTCTGGTCTCCAGTGCAGTTCACACTGTTGCGTTACTATGCATGCATTATAAGCTTATCCACTGTGATCCTAGCCTAGAGCTATCATAGCGGTGGGTGTTGTCTTCCACTTAAAGAGGAACTCCCAGTGAAAATTCTTCATTTTTACAATAATTATCTATAAATGTAGTCAGCTTTTGCCCATTTTAAAAGCTTCCCTCTCTTTTATTTACATTCTGACATTTATCAGATGGTGACGTTTTTACTGTTGGCAGGTGATGTAGATGGAAGTACATGCTGCTTGTTCTGGCAGTTGGAAACAGCTGTAAACCGCTATTTCCCACAATGCAACGAGTTTCACAGACCGGAAACTGCCAGGAAAATAGTCCTCAGTCTCCTGTGGGAGGGGCTTCACCACAATATTAGACATACAGAGCCCCCTGATGAGGATCCATTTGTGAAAAGGAATAGATTTCTCATGTAAAAGTGGGTATCAGCTACTGATTGGGATGAAGTTCAATTCTTGGTCACGGTTTCTCTTTAAAGGAGAAACTGTTAGGAAGCTGTTAAAACAGATTCCAAGAATGGCAAGTTGGATAAGACTAAGCCATAGGTTCTCAAAGTGGGTGCCGCGGCGCCCTAGTGCGCCGCGGGCAGTTTGCAGGGGTGCCGCGGCTGGGTGTCCTTGCGTGCTGGAATCACAGCTACGCCTGTGTCCCTTTGTGGAGCTGATTGTTTTTTTATGAATGGCCAGCGTAGCCACGTGTGTGAGAGTCTTGTGTGTGTGAGCTGTGCCGCCCCTCGCTCTCAGAGATCTCTGATTGGACGGCACGTCATCAGTCTGGGATGCTCCGGAGATCAGAGCCGCGCTGATCAAAGCAGAGACTCTTCACTCCCGGACTTCTGGCTATCGTCTGTCCCCAGCAAAGAGCGGCGCGCAGAGAACAGAAAAGTAAGGTTTCCTACTGCTTCCTGGTTGGGGAAGAGGGTCGGGGGGTTGGGTGTGCTGGGCTAGCATGTCTAAGATGCCCAAATATTTGTCTGATATTGCCTGGTTGGTGAAGGAGGTTTTGGTGATGCATGTTTACCTGGGGAGTGGGTTGGGGGAGGCCACGTGGGGGGGGGGGGGGGGGGGTAGAGTGGTATGCTGCCAGCCAGGTTGCATTTTGTGGGGGTTATGTGCTGCCAGCCAGATTACATTTTGTGGGGGTATCTGCCGCCAGCCAGATTGCATTTTGTGGGGGTTATGTGCCGCCAGCCAGATTGCATTTTGTGGGGGTTATGTGCCGCCAGCCAGATTGCATTTTGTGGGGGTTATGTGCCGCCAGCCAGATTGCATTTTGTGGGGGTTATGTGCCGCCAGCCAGATTGCATTTTGTGGGGGTTATGTGCCGCCAGCCAGATTGCATTTTGTGGGGGTTATGTGCCGCCAGCCAGATTGCATTTTGTGGGGGTTATGTGCCGCCAGCCAGATTGCATTTTGTGGGGGTATCTGCCGCCATTTAACTACTTGATGAATTATCATGAGGCATGTAACTACTTGATTATTTTATCTAAAATGTATCTGGTCAGACCTAATCTCTGTGAATAACACCGCTACTTATTTTGTGTTTTTTTTTTTTTTTTTTTTTTAAAGGGAACCTTAACCGGCGAGGGAAAAAAAAAATCACTTACCTGGGGGCTTTCCCAAGCCTCCTGCAGCCGTCCGGTGCCCGCGCCGGTCCTTCGGTGCCCTCCGGTCTCCCTCCGCCGCTAAGTTTCGTTTTCGGACGACTGCCAGTCGTCCTCGGGCCTCTTCCGCATTCCTCGTCGTAAACTGCAGTAAAGCGCGTCCGCATGACGCCAAACGTGTCATGTGCATGACGCCAAACGCGTCATGCGGACGCGCTTTACTGCAGTTTACGACTAGGAATGCGGAAGTGGCCCGAGGACGACTGGCAGTCGTCCGAAAACGAAACTTAGCGGCGGAGGGAGACCGGAGGGCACCGAAGGACCGGCGCGGGCACCGGACGGCTGCAGGAGGCTTGGCAAAGCCCCCAGGTAAGTGATTTTTTTTTCCCCCGCCGGTTAAGGTTCCCTTTAAGTCTGCCCATTATTATTATTTAGTATTTATACAGCGCCGACATATTACGCAGTGCTGTACAGTGTGTATATATATATATATATATATATATATATATATATATATATATATATATATATATATATATATATATATATATATATATATATATATATATATATATATATATATATATATATATATATATATATATATATATATATATATATATATATATATATATATATATATATATATATATATATATTGTCTTGTCACTAACTGTCCCTCAAAGGAGCTCACAATCTAATCCCTACCATTGGCATGGCCACGCCGATGTTCCAGTGCGTGGTGACACCCATTTATTTTTGCTGCGGCGCGCTGAACCTTCCTTGGTGGGCCCTTAGTGTCCCAGTCCGACCCTGCCAGCATGTGATGATATCGGGGGGGGGGGGGGGGGGGGGGGTAGGGAGTTGCTTGATGTTTGGCTCCATACATGGTGTTTACTTGGGGGGGGGGGAGCATTTGGGGTTGAGTCTGCTTGCTCTTTGGCCACACAAATTGGGCTTGATTCATCAAGCGGCGTCATATAGCATTACACGCGGTGCTTAAAGGGAAGATCCGCGCTGCCCAAAAAAACCAAACTGCACTTACCTGGGGCTTCTTCCAGCTCCTGGCAGTCGATCGGTGCCCTCGGCTTCCGGGTCGGCTTCCTGTGCGCTCCAGGGCGCGGGTCACGTGGGGTACGTGATGTCATCGGGTCTCTACTGCGCAGGCGCAGGAGTTCTGCGCCTGCGCAGTAGAGACCTGATGACGTCATGTACCCCACGTGACCCGCGCCCTGGAGCGCACAGGAAGCCGACCCGGAAGCCGAGGGCACCGATCGACTGCCAGGAGCTGGAAGAAGCCCCAGGTAAGTGCAGTTTTTTTTTTTTGGGCAGCGCGGATCTTCCCTTTAAACTTGCACACACTATGTTACCTGTGTGTTACCTGTAGGGCTGCTCTGAGGCCTCACACGCAGGCTCAGACAGGCCCGGCGGAAGCTCGGGTTTTTGCCTGGTAGGCCTCTTGCCCCTGGGGGCCCCAGTGCTGAAAAGGAGGGGGCACAGCGCAGGAAGGGGGGAAGTGGACACAGAGTGGCGGGGAGGGGGGGAAGCCTCCCCCCTCTTCCTCACCTAGGGCCCGCTCCTTCCACGCTCTCACCTAGGGCCCAGAATTGCAGCTAGCCAGCGGCAGCAGCGGGGAACAGCTTACCGAGAGATCGATAGCTCTGCGTGCCGCTGGTGGTCTGGTCTTCTGCACTGACACAATCCAATCACACTCTCACTGTACTTCCTGTGAGAGAGTGATTGGACAGTGCAGTGCAGAAGACCAGACCAGCAGCGGCACGCAAGATGGTATGATTCTCAGTAAGTGATTCCTGCTCGCTGCCGCTGCTGGGTGCAATTATAGAGGGGGGAGCGCGGAAGGGAGGGCCCTAGGTGAGGGGGTGGGGCTTCCCACCGCTCTGTGCCCACTGCCCCCCTTCCAGGCTGGGGGCACTTATAGACCTGCCTACCTAACTGGGGACGACACTTGTAGACCTGCCTACCTAAACTGGGGACATCTATAGACCTGCCTACCTAAACTGGGGACACGTATAGACCTGCCTACCTAAACTGGGAACACGTATAGACCTGCCTACCTAAACTGGGGACACCTATAGACCTGCCTACCTAAACTGGGAACACGTATAGACCTGCCTACCTAAACTGGGAACACGTATAGACCTGCCTACCTAAACTGGGGACACCTATAGACCTGCCTACCTAAACTGGGGACACCTATAGACCTGCCTACCTAAACTGGGAACACGTATAGACCTGCCTACCTAAACTGGGAACACGTATAGACCTGCCTACCTAAACTGGGGACACCTATAGACCTGCCTACCTAAACTGGGAACACGTATAGACCTGCCTACCTAAACTGGGGACACCTATAGACCTGGCTACCTAAACTGGGGACATCTATCGACCTGCCCGTCAGGCCCTCTCTTTTTTGGGAAATCTGCTGACCATCTGAATGCATTTTGTGGGGAAATATACTACACATGACCTCACTCCAGCGCTGTCACCAGCCATCCGGCCTGCACCTGCCAGAGAGCCTCCATCCGGCCTGCACCTGCCAGAGAGCCTCCATCCGGCCTGCACCTGCCAGAGAGCCTCCATCCGGCCTGCACCTGCCAGAGAGCCTCCATCCGGCCTGCACCTGCCAGAGAGCCTCCATCCGGCCTGCACCTGCCAGAGAGCCTCCATCCGGCCTGCACCTGCCAGAGAGCCTCCATCCGGCCTGCACCTGCCAGAGAGCCTCCATCCGGCCTGCACCTGCCAGACGGCCTCCATCAGGCCTGCACAAGCCAGAGGGCCTCCATCAGGCCTGCACAAGCCAGAGAGCCTCCATCAGGCCTGCACAAGCCAGAGAGCCTCCATCCGGCCTGCACCTGCCAGAGAGCCTCCATCCGGCCTGCACCTGCCAGAGAGCCTAGATCCGGCCTGCACCTGCCAGAGAGCCTCCATCCGGCCTGCACCTGCCAGAGAGCCTCCATCCGGCCTGCACCTGCCAGAGAGCCTCCATCAGGCCTGCACAAGCCAGAGGGCCTCCATCAGGCCTGCACAAGCCAGAGGGCCTCCATCAGGCCTGCACAAGCCAGAGGGCCTCCATCAGGCCTGCACAAGCCAGAGGGCCTCCATCAGGCCTGCACAAGCCAGAGGGCCTCCATCAGGCCTGCACAAGCCAGAGGGCCTCCATCAGGCCTGCACAAGCCAGAGGGCCTCCATCAGGCCTGCACAAGCCAGAGGGCCTCCATCAGGCCTGCACAAGCCAGAGGGCCTCCATCAGGCCTGCACAAGCCAGAGGGCCTCTATCTGGCCTGCACAAACCAGAGAGCCTCCATCAGGCCTGCACCAGCCAGTGAGTCTCCATCCGGCATGCACAAGCCAGAGGGCCTCCATCTGGCTTGCACAAGGTGGTCATGGGCTACTTGGAGAGGGAGTGTTTCCTCATTAAAGGAGGTAATTTCCTCAACATATTATTGATGCTACATGTGGCTTATAATATGTCTTCAAGTTCAATGTATACAATTTGGCAACATTTGATGTGTAATATGGCTACTATTGTTCATACCCAGACCCACAAGAATATTTTTGCTTATCCTTTTGCAGATTTCTCACGCATTGCAACGTCAAGACAAGAAGCACAATTATACAAAATCAAAAACTGTGCTTAAAAATGGAAAGGTTTTTGAACTTCAATAGGAAACACGGGAATGGAGACAAAGATTGTGAACCACAGACTAGTGGTGGCAAAGGTGTGAAGAGACGTAAATGTCGGAAATATGACGACTCCTATCTAAACTTTGGTTTTACTTCAGTGGAGATCCATCAAGAAGAGCGTCCGCAGTGTGTAATATGTCTCAAAGTTTTGGCTCCAGAGTGCATGATTCCTAGTAAACTAAAACGTCACTTGGAAACAAATCATCCTAATGTGGCTAATAAATCTCCTGATTTTTTTGCAAGAAGATTAAGTGACATACAAGAACAAAAGAAAACATTTTTGAAACAAGCCTCAATACCAAAAAATGCCTTGCTAGCCTCATACAAGGTAGCATATTTAGTGGCAAAGTGTAAAAAGCCCCACACCATTGCAGAGGATCTGATTTTACCAGCTGCTATGGAGATGGTCGCACTTATGGCTGGAGAATCTACAGGAAAACTGCTTTCCAAAATACCTTTATCCAACAGTACTGTTAGTCGGAGAATTGAATGCATGGCCGAAGATCTCAATGATCAAATTACTGAAAAAATGAAGGGAAAGGAATTTGGATTACAGCTTGATGAGGCAACTGACAGCCACAAAGATGCTCATTTGATCTGCTATGCAAGATTTATTGATGAAGACAAAATCATGGAAGACCTCCTGTTTTGTAAAAGTATTACGGCAGGTATAAAGGGACAAGACTTGTTCAATATTCTGGACACTTTTATGAGTGACAACAACCTGGACTGGACAAAGTGTGTTGGAGTTTGCACGGATGGAGGTCGTTCTATGTCTGGCTGTTATGGAGGCTTACAGGCACTTGTAAGAAATAAAGCTCCTGATGCACTCTGGACCCACTGTGTTATCCACAGAGAAGCACTTGCCTCAAAGCAACTCAGTCCTCCACTTAACCTAGTAATGGAAAATGTCTTAAAAGTTGTAAATTACATTAAAACTCGACCACAGAAAGCACGTTTTTTTAAAAAAATGTGTGAGGATATGGGATCTGAGCATACATCCTTATTGTACTACTGTAGCTCACGATGGCTCTCTCGTGGCAATGTACTGTCTCGTGTTTTTGAATTGCGTCAAGAACTCTACTCCTATCTTGAAGAAGAAGATCATGAGTGTGGCAGACACTTCTTAGATACAGGTTTCTTGGCAAAATTAGCATACTTGTGTGATGTCTTCCAAAAATTGAATGTTTTAAATCTCTCCCTACAGGGAAAGAACACACACATTCTGAAACTTTCTGAGAAGATATCAGCATTTAAAAAAAAATTAATACTTTGGAGGAGGAAATTAGAAGAAAATGATTGGAAGGACTGTTTCCCATTGATGCATGATTTCATTACATCCAATGACCTATCCTTGGACCATGAACTGAAATGTGTTTTTGAATACCACCTCACACAGCTCAGTTACTGGTTTGAAAAATACTTCCCAGAAGATTGTAATAAATATGCATGGGTCCAAGACCCATTTCGGAATGAGATTCCATCAGATTTTACTTCTGCCGAACAAGAAAGTTTCATTGAATTGTCCTGTGACATAAATTTAAAAGCCAAATTTTCTCACATGGACCTAACTGATTTTTGGATAACAATTGCTAATGAATATCCCCTACTGAGTGCGAAAGCCAAGCGCATTTTAATTCCATTTGCAACCTCATATCTATGCGAGGCTGGTTTTTCAGCAGTTGCTGTGATTAAGAGCAAGTATCGTTCAAAACTTGAAGTGGAAAAGGAAATGAGGCTGGCTGTATCAAATCTGATTCCAAGGTTTGAAAAGTTGTGCAGTGCCCAACAGGCTCATACTTCTCATTAGGTAAACTAAAGTGGTTTGTTAACATGTCTACCTCTCTGTCCGACACCCCTTGTTAACATTGTATGTTTTCTATTTATTGTCCAGTGCTGTGTAATAGTAATATGTCCGCACCTATAAATACAATAAATACAATAATTTTACCAAATCGAATTATGTGCAATTTTTATATGTATACTTTTCAAGCCACTGTAACTTATACTAGAACAAATACTAACTGGTGTTGTGTCATAACAGCATTTCGGTATTTGGTTTTGTCAAGGGGTGCCTTGAAAAAATTTCAAAGTCACCAAGGGTGCCCTCACCTGGAAAAGTTTGAGAACCACTGGACTAAGCTGTCAAACCTGATAAGCATGCAGTGTCTTCTGAAGCGGTGTCTAAATCTAGGAAATGTGCAGTGACCGTATGCCTGATTCTGCAGAACACCTGTGTCAATTATGCACTGAAAAGGTAGTGAAAGATGAATCCCCTACACAGCTTAAAGATTTGATGGGATGGTTGAGATCAGAGATGTCCTTTGCTATTAAAGAAATTGAAGAATCTGCTTTCATACTTTCTAATTCAGATGTTACACCGACATTTACCCCTTCTACTTCTGATGCACCTATTGCTGGTCCTTCTAAATCCTCCTAACAGATCTCCTCAAGAGGTAGAAAGTTGAGGTTGATTCAGATAAATTTGATGTCTAAAGGGAGAGTGGATATCTATTATTGGAAGAGTTACCACAGGGCGAAGTAGACGCATCTGAGGGTAAAGGCGTTAAGTCTCAGAAATTCGTTTTTCCACAGAATTTATGAATGAGTTATTTGAAGCTATGCATAGGGCTATGGGCATTACCAAGGAACAAAAGACCTATTACTATTGATCAAATGTACAAACGTTTATCTGACCTAAGATTGTATATAAATTCATAGATCTCGAGAGATCTTTTTACCATCTTTTTGCAGTAATTCATCAAATCGAAAGGAAGAAAGGTTGCACTGTCTAGGTGTTAAGAAGGTGTCTAATTGAATGAATATCTTCAGAGATCCAAGAATTGGAGGAAGTCCAATGCTTTGTTGGTTCTCTTTGCCGGAAAGCAGCCATCTAAAGAAACCTATTGCAAGATGGATCAGACAAGCTATTGCTTTATCTTACTTGCACCAGGGCAAGCAGTTATCAGGACTAGCGAAAGGTCATTCAACCAGAGTGGTTTCTACTTCCTGGGCAGAGAGAGCAGGGGCTACTATTAATAAATCTGTGAAGCTGCAACCTGGTCAAGCCACAATACCTTTGTTAAGCATTATAGACTTGATTTAACCTCTAACTCTGACTTATGTTTTGGTAGAAGAGTTTTGCAGGCTGTAATCCCTCCCTAATTATGTCTTGTTTATCATCTCAGGGTTGCTGTCCTGAGACGTCCTGGAAAGACAAAACTTACTTACGGTAAGGTCTTTTCCAGGAGTCGGAAGGACAGCACCCTTACTACCCACCCTGATGTATTGTTAATAAAAATTATTTGAAGCATCATTCTGTGTGGTCTTTTTTATTACTGATGAGGGTAAGGGAATGCTGCCTTATGTAGGGTGCCTGCCTAATCAATTATGTTAATTCTTTTAACTAGTATCCTGTCCAGTTGGAAATGGAGGGAGACAAGTCTCAGGGTTGCTGTTCTTCCGACTCCTGGAAAAGACCTTACCGTATGTATGTTTTGTATATATGTATATGTATATATAATATATTTTTATATATATATATATATATATATATATATATATATATATATTTTTTTTTTTATATTGTATATTTGTTAGTTGTATCTATGTTCCCCTTGTCGTCTTATTGTGCTTTGTAAAGCGCTGCGGAATATGTTGGCGCTATATAAATAAAAAATAATAATAATATATATTTTTATATATATATTTTTATATATATATATATATATATATATATATATATATATATATATATATATATATTTTTATATATATATATATATATATATATTTTTATATATATATATATATTTTTATATATATATATATATATATATATATATATATATTTTTATATATATATATATATATATATTTTTATATATATATATATATATTTTTATATATATATATATATATTTTATATATATATATATATATATTTTTATATATATATATATATATATATATTTTTATATATATATATATATATATATATATATATATATATATATATATATTTATATATATATATAATATTTTTTATATATATATATATATATATATATATATATATTTTTATATATATATATATATATATATATATTTATATATATATATATATATATATATATATATATATATATATATATTTATATATATATTTTTATATATATATATATTTTTATATATATATATATATATATATATTTTTATATATATATATATATATATATATATATATATATATATATATATATATATATATATATATATATATATATATATATATATATATATATTTTTATATATATATATATATATATATATATTTTTATATATATATATATATATATATATATATATATATTTTTATATATATATATATATATATTTTTTATATATATATCTATATCTATGCTGTAAGAATAAAGCCTGATCTGTAGCTGTGTCAATAATAGAGATGGTCAATAAGATGGAAATAATTCTGTGTTGTTGCTGGTTTATGCAAATGTATGCACTCCCTTTGCTCATGAAATCGAATAATTTGATATGTTGTTAAAATTTGGTTTGGTGACTACAAACTAAAGGGTACCTGAGACGGATTAAATGAAAAGTTTTATACATACCTGGGGCTTCCTCCAGCCACCTTCAGGCTAATCCAGTAGCTGTCCTCTTCAGTCACCTGGATCTTCTGCTATGAGTCCCGGTAATTCAGCCAGTCAGCGCAGTCCGGCCGAGTGCCGCTCCCACGGCCAGGAACATTCTGCACCTGTGCAATAGTGCTGCGCAGGTGTAGTACGCTCCCAGTGGCGGAGTGTGTGCATGCGCACTACGCCCGACTGGCTCAAGTACCTGGGCCCATAGATGAAGATCTAGGTGGTGGAGGAGAACAGCGAGGCACTGATTAGCCTGAAGGGGGCTGGAGGAAGCCCCATGTATGTATAAGACTTTAATTTAATCTGTCTCAGGTTTACTTTATTACACAGTAGTACTTTACTCTACATATGCGCACCCCACAGAGCTGCAGGGAATCCACTGAGAATGTTGTGCACATTGAACACAGAGGTGTTGTCTATCACCCATAAACCTGGTTCATATTGTACATGAAGAATGTGTAATAGAGGAAGAGTAGCCTCATTCTCCTGCAGAGTACCTGTACACAACACTCTTACATGTACCCACAGTTACATTGCCTAGGGCCTAATCCATGTTCAGATTGTGCATGAAGAATGTGTAATAGAGGAAGAATCCCCTCATTCCCCTGCAGAGTACCGGCACATCACTCTTACATGTACCCACAGTCACATTGCCTAGGGCCTGATAGATGTTCTTTGTTCCTGTCTGCTACAAGTACTCTTACCAAGGACTAGTTTTAGTCTATGACTAAAAGTATTAGAGTCAGAAGATCAGCCGGCTAGCCAAGTAACTGGTATTGTTTTAAAGGGAATAAATATGGCAGCCTCCTTATCCTTCTCACTGTTGTTTTTTAAAATTCCTAAGAGTTGGCAGTTAAGAGATGCATTTCATGTTACACACGTTCAATGAACAAAATTGTAATATGCAAATTAGAGGAGTCGGAGTCTGAGTCGGTGGAATTGTTACCTGAGGAGTCGGTGGATTTTTGTACCGACTCCACAGCCCTGGGGAGATCGGACATGTCGGAAATTATCTATCGAGCTATCTAAATGGCTCAAAAACGAATAGTGTATTCACAGCATTAGAGACACCGGATCAGCAGGATAGAGTCAGGCAACTGGTATTATTGTAAAAGGAAAAATCCATATCCTTCCCAGTTTAGGTTCTCTTTAAGGCAGAGCTGGAAAATAATGGTGGACGAACAGACTGCCCGAAACAGCGGAGCTGTCGCTGGTTGCTTGATCTCCTTGATTTTAATGATACTTTGATACTAATAAAAGAGCTTATTTATTGAAGACGGTGCTGACTCATTGGAACGGCTATTTGTGAAGATACCTGTAGTGCACAGGTGACTGGAGTGGAGAGCACGTCTCACTTTTTCCTCGGTCCACCATAGGTGCTTGCTACACATTGTTTGGATCGAACAAAATATTGACAATTGGGGCATAAATTTGACATTCTTTTTTTCGGGGTGTACGCACCTTTATTTACAGAAGTTTAGATTTTAATGGCTGTGTTGTTGTTTTAATGAGACAGAATGTATACTGTTATACAAATGATATAACACAATTTGCTCTGAAGTAGCGCGGGAACTAACATAAGATATACAGGTAGTCCCCGATTAACGAACAAGATGGGACTGTATTTATGCGCTTAAAGAGAATCTGTACTCTAAAATTTTTACAATAAAAAGCATACCATTCTCTTCATTATGTTCTCCTGGGCCCCTCTGTGCTGTTTCTGCCACTCCCTGCTGCAATCCTGGCTTTTAATTAACAGTTTTAGGCAGTGTTTACAAACAAGACTGGCTTCTAACCACAGTATCATAGGCTGAGAACTAGCTTACTGTGTGACTCATGCAGAGCTTGGAGTGGGTGTGTAAAGCTTCTGCCAATGACAAGCAGTGCTGCACATTACACACATTCCAGCCTCAGCCGCCGACAGAGGAAAGAAGATAAGATTTATTACAAAGACTGTGCAACTAGAAAAGGTTGCAGTAAGACAGACCACATTAGAACAGGTATAGGAACTTATAGGATAGAAGAAATAAGGCTCAAAATTTTGTTAGAGTCTCTTTAACCTGAATTTGTTCTTAAGTCGGAACTCTGTGTGCCATCTCAGTCCCCTGTACCTACCTCCAGTGTCCCCCTCTGTGTCACCTCTGCCTCCACTTTGACACTCTGCATTTCACATTATCCATGCAAACTTCCAGAGGGTCCAAGCTGGATCACAAGCATGGTTTAAGATGTGTATGCAGAACTTGGAACTCGCTATGTAGTATATTGTATTGCTGCAAAATGTAATTTTGCCACGTTGAGAGAAAACATTTTCTTAGAATTTTTTTAAAATTGACTTTTTTCAAAAACGATAAGAGGTCTCTTTTTTGTTGTTACTTGTTCCTATTTTGGGTTGTTCGGGTGCTTGAAGTCGGAGACTACCTGTAATAAAAATATTTACAAATGTCAGAGGTGTACTCACTTTTGTGAGCTACAGAATACTGTGAGATAGGAGAGCCATGTTATTCTATGAGAGCAGTAATATCTGGATTGATATCATTCAGTCCACACTATCCTAAGCTGTATTTTGACAGCTGCTGTTTTAGCATTAAAATATTGTGAGTCCTCCTTTTGGGCTCAGACACACTTAAAGCACTCTTCTGAGCACTTTTTGGCCATCAGAGCTTTCTGAGAGCTTTTCAAAAACCGCTCCCATTGACATAAAATTGCGATTGTGGAAAACGTGCACGATTTTGCAGCGATAAATAATTTATAAAGTAAGTCATTGGGAGCATTTTTTTTTTTTTTTTTTTTTTTTTTTAAGCTCTCAGAAAACTCTGGCTAAAATGTGCTCAGGAAAGCGCTTATAGTGTGCCTGAGCCCTTTCTATGTTAAAGCTGCTACAATACATCTTATCTCATGCAGAGGATTCTCTCACAGACTGCACCAATTTTGAAAACCCTACCTATCAAAGTTTGAAGTGGCTTAATAAAGCTGACATGCGTGTCATAAAAAACGAATGTCCGCAACTAAGAAAAATACAAAATTATTCCTTTATTAACATTACGAAACTCACTAAGACAATTTGCAAATTAAAAACGCATGGGATGGCCACCCCGCAACATATGCAAAGCACACCCCACTCACTGGTGCACCATACACACACATAGGGTACTAGGGGATCAGATGCTGTCCAGATTGGGACAAATGGTTGTTTGATGAGTAAGCTACTCTTCAGTCCTTTTTTGCACATAAACATTTCCACCAGTTGTCATAATGCTTAGAGTTAGAAGCCATTAGTGTTAGTAGCAGCAGCAGATCTGAGCGAGTGCACAACAGTGACAGTTAGCAGCAAACACAAGCCAAAATATCACCTCGGTCCCAGCCAAACAGCTAAACAGCGGGTGACAACCAGGATCTCCCTGTACATCACATCACATGTGTTAGTTCAGCTTTGCACAAAACATGTAGCAGACAGTTAGTAAGTCACACATAGGTGCATCTCACCCACTCCTTGGACAGTTCACAGTGTTGCTGGATCCAGCAAAGGGACAGAGAGCTGTTTAGCATATGGCATCCGATAGATCTCTCCCAGTGTGTATGTGCATCAACTCCGGGCACCGGAGAGTGCTAGGACCGGCCAGTTGGTAAGCCTATCCAGACGGGCCACCGAATGGGTGGCAGATGTCACAAACGTCACTGGATGCTGTGCTGCTGGGTGGCGGCCCATGGTGGAGAGCGGTTCCCTACCGCAGTATCGTTGGCTTCGTCAGGGGGGCGCACGATTTTACAGCGATAAGTAATTTCTAAAGTAATAGTCATTGGGAGCATTTTTTTTAAAAGCTCTCAGAAAGCTCTGATGTCTAAAAAGTGCTCAGAAAAGCGCTTATAGTGTGCCTGAGCCCTTTCTATGTTACAGCTGCTACAATACATCTCATCTCACGCAGAGGATTCTCTCACAGACTGCACCAATTTTGAAAACCCTACCTATCTCTTCCTGTTTTAGAAGGACCGTGCACCTTGCATATATTCAGCAGTGTTTCTCTGGAAGACATCTCAAGCTCACTCCAACCTGAATTATCGCAAATTTTCTGTTTTAGAAAAGCAAACTTTTGTTTTTCTTAAGAAGTCTGAAAGAGTTCTGCATGATTTCTAGAAATCTCCTAAGGCTTAGTTTCCATTTGTGCCTACAAGACGCAGTACTGGCACTCAGGGCTGGATTTACCATAAGGCACTGTAGGCACGTGCCTACAGGTGCCTCATGATGGAAAGGCGGCTCACTCTGCAACCCGAGCGCCTCCTTCCCTAGGCAGAGTCCTAATGAGTGTAAATAAGGGGTTACTCGCCCTGCTCTCAGCATTCCGCTGACGAGATCTCCATTCAGTGAGGGGCACCTCTTCCTACCTAATACTGAGGTTCCTCTAGCTACTTAATATTGAAGGTACTTCTGTCTAATAGTAAGAGGCACCTGTAGCTATCTGACAGGTAAAGCAATTAAGGGAGGACAGCCAGCACACTTGCGGTGCAATTTGGTAGAGGTTTGGAGATTCTTTGAGGCCGAAATCTAAGGTGCCAGGACATCTGTGCCTGTAGGCTCCTGTGAGGTAAATTCGGGCCTGCTGGCACTTGTAATGCTAGAACGCATCTGAATCCCTCTTGCTGCACCATGGAAATTTGCATGCATGCTGCTTAAAATGTGGAAGCTTGGAACTTTTTTGGTATATGTTAATAAAGTTTACTAACTTTGAATGGACCCTTCCCTTTTTTTTTTTTTTCATTTGTATAGATACCCTCACAGTTTTGGTACTATTGATAAAGCTGCCCAACAGCAACACGCGCGTGCTCTTTCTCGCCCATATGCAATTCACTTTTTCTCCTGCATTTTCTCCTAGGTGATATTTTCAAACTTGTCAATACAATACGTTTTAAACCACCAAAGAGCAAAATAAAAAAAATTCTAAGTAATTTTGATAGTACTTTTTCACCTACTTTTGGTACTTTTTTTCCATTGCAAAGTGCTAAAAGGTTAATCTAAAATGAAGACCAAAAATTATCTCCTAGGACAGCATTTCTCAAACTTGTCCTCATGACTCTCCAATGGTGCCAACCTCACATATGCACAGGTGGGCTAATTAGTGTCTCAGCTAGGTGAATTCCATGTAGCTGAGACACTAATTACCCCACCTGTGCATAGGTGAGGTAAAGCCTGCATCGTTGGGGAGTCCCAAAGACAGGTTTGAGAAACACTGTCCTAGGAGAAAACTCTGGTGAAAAAGTGAATTGCATATGTCTCATTCTTTCTTTCTCTTTTTCTCTCTGTGTAGTAGAACCAATACAACACAAAAAAGTATCCAGAATACTAGTTACATCTCATTTGTTAATTCACCTGCTATTTTTAAAGCATATTATTCTATTTAGTAAGTGTCCTGCTTATGTTTCAGTCAGGCAGAGATCTGCAACAGTATCAAAACCAAGCCAAGCAGCTTTTTCGAAAGCTCAATGAACAGTCCCCTACGCGATGTACTTTGGAGGCCGGAGCCATGGCATTTCAGTAAGTCCATTTAATGAGTAAATGTAACGCAAATGCCACACTACATATAAATCCCGGCTTGGGTAGCAGAGTATTGCTGGTATAATTAATTTCGGTGTGCACTCTATTTAGTGGGGTTTAGTTTCAAACTATTTTACCTAATTTTAAGGCAAAGTATGTAAATAGTTTTCTCCTCACATAACAGGTGCATTTATAAAAGTACGTGGTAATACAAATGCATTAAAAGACCACTGTTGCAAAAAATTAAAAAAATGTAAAATGCATGAAAACATATAAACAAAATGTACATTTCTCATATAGGAGACGTGATTTATAGCTCATTTTACACTTGAAGAAACGTACTTCTTATATGTATGTGTTTTACATGTATTTTACATCTTAAAGGAGTCATCAGATGTTTTATGCTACCTTTAGATCTACTTACCCAGTGCTTTCATCCAGCCCCTTGCAGCCGGCATGTCCCTCAACGCCTGACTCCTTTAATCATAGCCATAGCTTGAGAGCGTTACCTGCACGCGGTGCCCCCTTGCTGGTCACATAGTCTAATGCTGGGAATACACGGCTCGTTTCTGCCGTGCGCTTCTCCTCTCGATCATTTTTGCCTCTCAATTCTGAAGTCTATTTTCTTATCTCCCGCTCATTTTTTCTTTTTCCATTTACTTCTATCAGAAATCGAGCGGACGAAAGAATCGAAAGGGAGATCGGACATGTCAGAAATTATCTATTGAACCATCTAATCACCTAAAAAACGAACCGTGTATTCCCAACATAAGATTATGTGTGACCAAACACTCTCTCCTTGTCTATGGCCGAATCTTTGCAGCTCTGCTAGATTTGGTACAGCAGACACAGGTGTAATTTATACACCTTTATTTGCTGACTGGCTGTCTGCAGACCAATGTAAATGGCAGAGTGCTGTCAGGGAGTGAGCATTTGCTTCTCTGGAGTCTCCAGATTACCTTTATTTTCAAAAGCATTCCCTGAAAGTAGTGACAGAGGTTAAGTGCCAGAATGGTGTGCTGCGGGTAGGCCCCAGCATGCATCTTTGTAAAAAGTAGTTGCCAGGGAGTGGTTTTGAAAAGCTACAGGATACCTTGAGAATTTCCCTTCAAGTAGCCATACATCTAGCGATGATGGGCAGATTCGACCAAGAGACAAATCTCTCTCTTTCTCTAAGCAAATCTGATTAGAGAGAGATCTGTTGGCTGCCCATACACCGCAGGCCGATTCCTGATCAATTTCATGCTGAAGTTGATCAGGAATCGGCCTTGTGACGCTGCATCCGACCGCCTCGCCACCTTGACGCTATCCCCCTAATGTTAAATGTCCCCCTGGTGCCCAGTGCAAATCATACATTACCTGTCTGCGGCCTCTGCTTGTCCCCCTCTGGCTCCGTATGCACTCTGTTTTCCATACACGCACGCCACCTGGTTTACTAGTAACATGGCTGCATGTGTGACATCTGACATCATACGCGCGCCCTTACTAGGCAACCACATGGGGCGTGCATGTATGGAGAGCGGAGTGTGCCCGGAGCCGTTGGAGGCCGTGGACAGGTAATGTACAACTTGCATGGGGGGGGGGCGGGGGGTAGCAGAAGGTTAAACGGAGTGAATATACTTTTAGTAGTCCCTCACTTAGATGAGGTGAACTAAACCTATCAAGTAAATGTACCCCTATGTTACTCACTTATCCATCGAGAAATTAAGCGATTGAGTTTATTAGGCAATCAACTACAGTGTAGTTGATCGAAAGTAGAACGACTAGTGGGCCACACACTAAAAACGATATCCTTTGCAATTCTGCACAAATCGATCTGAACGATGTTGTGCCTCCATGCTCTAAAACCAAAAAACGATTCTGTCAATTGAAATCATGAACAGTAGCCAATTCCCTAACAGTTGACCAACCCAATCGAGTAAATTGATCAGTTTTGGCAATTTACATCAATCGAGCAGAATGGAACATAATCAAGACTCTCCTGATTTGATAAAATGATCAAATCAAATGGTCCCTCATACAGAACAAAATAAAGTTCTATAATGTTTGGGCACCTTAAGCGGTACAGAGCAGACAGATTAATAATACCCACTGTAAGTTACAGATTCATAGGAAATAAGTCTTTACAGGTGTCCTTACCTGAAATGAGAGGGAAGTGGTGGCTGCCATATTTATTTCCTTTTAACTAATACCTGTTGACTGGTGTCATGCTGATCTCTATGGCTACAGTAGTGTCCAAATCACACACCTGAAACAAAAAAGTGGCTAATCCAGTCTGACTTCAATCAGAAACATCTGATATGCATGCTTGTTCAGGGTCTATGGCTACGAGTATTAGAGACAGAGGATCAGCAGGACAGCCAGGCAATCTGTATTGTTTAAAAGGAAATAAATATGGCAGCCTCTATGTGTCCCTCAGTTTAGGTATACTTTAAAGTTAACCTGAGGTAAGAGTGATATGGAAGCTGCCACAATATTTCCTTTTAAACATTACCAGTTGTCTGGCAGTCTTGTAGTGTCACTGAGTCTCAACCCTAAAACAGGTATGTGGCTAATCCAGTCAGAGTTTAGTCATAACATCTGAACTTCATGCTTGTTCAGGGTCTATGGCTAAAAGTATTAGCGGCACAGGATCAGGGGGACAGCCAGGTAATTTGTATTGTTTAAATGGACGTAAATATGATGGCCTCCATATCACTCTTAACTCGGGTTCCCATTACCTCAGTGAGAGGGGAAGTTTCAATCCCCCCCTAAGCGCCCCCCCCCCCCCCCCCCGCGCTCTGCTATCCCCCATAAATCACAGCCGCGCTGCCGACACGCAGTGTGTCACAGCGGGCTGTGTTTATCTCTGTACTGTCAGTCTGCCGCTCCCACCCGCCTCCTGCATAGCTTCGGTCCGCGTCCCTTCCCTCCCCGTTGATTGGAGGGAAGGGACGCGGGCGGGACCGGAGCTATGCAGGAGGCGGAGGGAGCACGCAGAGTGACAATACAGAGGTAAACACAGCCCGCACAGCGCGGCTGTGATTTATGGGGGATTGCAGAGCGCAGGGGGAACTTAGGGGGGATTTAATTAGCAACAGAGGCTGGGCAGTATAGGCAGACCCAGCCTCTGTATGTGGATTGCATAGTCAGAACCCCGCCTCGGGTTCTCTTTAAAGAAACAGGCAAGTTGCGTATGAAAAAGAATACAAAGTTTCAGATCAAAATTACTTTGAAAACAGAAAGGAGAAAGAATCTGTGTATATCATCTTGAGTCCAGCACACAGACTCAAATTTCCCTCAATATTAAGGTATCATGAAAATAAATCTAAGTATAATTATGAGTCCAAAGCCTTAGTGTCATAGCGAGGGAGTATATAGAATACACAGCTACTGAAAATCCTAGAGGGGAAAAGTGCAGATTATCAAATACAATAAGTAAACTAAAGAACATTAAGTCTACACAATGAGATCTGAAACATGTTGAGATAACTTTTTAGTGGGGGAAGACCCCACATGAAACTATTGAGTTAGTTAGGATAAAGATGGAAAAAGGGGGAGTGGAAAAGGGCAGGGAGAAGGAAAGGGGGGGGGGGAGAGTTGGGCACAGTGTCCAGAGTCCTCTTTTAGAAACGGTAGAAGATTAAAAGAGGAGGAAGGGTAAAATAAGAGAGAGAGGCAATAGTAAGAAAACGGCCTAAGGTGCAGGGAGGGTGAGAAGGAGAGAGCTGCCAGAGGGTAACCAGAGATCATGCAGCAAGGCTTATTTAGAGTATTAACCATAGGAAGTCAAGTAGGGATGTAGTCTGGGATGGACTGTGTCCAAGGATCTAAAATTTTATGAAATGTGCGTCCGTATCCCTTAAAGAGAGTCTGAAGTCAAATTAACCACTTAAGCTCTGTCATTTTCACTTTATGCATGCGAGCAATGTTCACCTCCCATTCATTAGCCTATAACTTTATCACTACTTATCACAATTAACTGATCTATATCTTGTTTTTTCCGCCACCAATTAGGCTTTCTTTAGGGGGTACATTTTGCTAAGAGCCACTTTACTGTCAATGCATTTTAACCACTTGAGGACCACAGTCTTTTCACCCCTTAAAGGGACACTTAAGTCAAACAAAAAAAATGAGTTTTGCTCACCTGGGGCTTCCAATAACCCCCTGCAGCTGTCCGGTGCCCTCGCCGTTCCCCTCCGATCCTCCTGGCCCCGCTGGCAGCCACTTCCTGTTTCGGTGACAGGAGCTGACAGGCTGGGGACGCGAGTGATTCTTCGCGTTCCTGGCCACAATAGCGCCATCTATGCTACTATAGCATATATCATATACCATATAGCAGCATAGAGGGTGCTAATGTGTCTGGGAATGCGAAGAATCACTCGCGTCCCCAGCCTGTCAGCTCCTGTCACCGAAACAGGAAGTGGCTGCCGGCGGGGCCAGGAGGATCGGAGGGAGATGGCGAGGGCACCGGACAGCTGCAGGGGGGTTATTGGAAGCCCTAGGTGAGTAAAACTCATTTTTTCTGTTTGACTTAAAGCGGATCCGAGATGAAAAATTAACTATAACAAGCAGGGCCGGCCTTAGGTTTTACAGCGCCCTGAGCGTAACCAAACTTTGGCGCCCCCCACCCCCCATTCATCCTCTTCACGTGTGAGCGCACCACACACATACACTAATGGGGGGGGGGGCTTAGTAGTGCGTAGGTAGAAAGGTAGGTGCCCCCAGTACAGGTTAGATAGGTAGGTACCTGCAATGTAGGTTAGATAGGTAGCTGCCCCCAGTATAGATTAGTTAGGTAGCTGCCCCCAGTATAGATTAGTTAGGCAGCTGCCCCCAGTATAGGTTAGATAGGTTGGTGCCCACAGTATAGATTAGATAGGTAGCTGCCCCCCAGTATAGGTTAGATAGGTAGCTGCCCCCCAGTATAGGTTAGATAGGTAGCTGCCCCCCAGTATAGGTTAGATAGGTAGCTGCCCCCAGTATAGGTTAGATAGGTAGGTGCCCCCAGTATAGGTTAGATAGGTAGCTGCCCTCCAGTATAGGTTAGATAGGTAGCTCCCCCTAGTATAGGTTAGATAGGTAGCTGCCCCCAGTATAGGTTAGATAGGTAGGTGCCCCCAGTATAGGTTAGATAGGTAGATGCCCCCAGTATAGGTTAGATAGGTAGGTGCCCCCCAGTATAGGTAGGTGCCCCCAGTATTGGCTAGATAGGTAGCCGCCCCCAGTATAGGTTAGATAGGTAGCTGCCCCCCAGTATAGGTTAGATTAGGTAGCTGCCCCCCAGTATAGGTTAGATTAGGTAGGTGCCCCCCAGGATAGGTTAGATAGGTAGCTGCCCCCCAGTATAGGTTAGATTAGGTAGGTGCCCCCCAGGATATGTTAGATAGGTAGCCGACCCCCAGTATAGGTTAGATAGGTAGCTGCCCCCCAGTATAGGTTAGATAGGTAGCTGCCCCCCAGCATAGGTTAGATAGGTAGCTGCCCCCCCAGTATAGGTTAGATAGGTAGCTGCCCCCCAGTATAGGTTAGATTAGGTAGCTGCCCCCCAGTATAGGTTAGATAGGTAGCTGCCCCCCAGTATAGGTTAGATAGGTAGCTGCCCCCCAGTATAGGTTAGATAGGTAGCTGCCCCCCCAGTATAGGTTAGATAGGTAGCTGCCCCCAGTATAAGGTAGGTAGGTAGGTGCCCGCCCCCCCTCATAGTGGAGGGGGGAGCCGCAGCGCGGGGAGGGCAGCCCGACCTCTCCCTCCCTTCCTCTCCCAGGGTTGCCCTCCGTGCTCCCCCCTCAGACTGCAGCAGAGATAACTCACCTCCCTCGTTCCGATCGCCGGCGCCTCTCACTTGCAGTTGCCGCTGGTCTACTCTCTTCTACATAGTTACTGATGCACACTAAACTTGTGCATCAGTAACTATGTAGAAGAGAGTAGACCAGCGGCAACTGCAAGTGAGAGGCGCCGGCGATCAGAACGAGGGAGGTGAGTTATCTCTGCTGCAGTCTGAGGGGGGAGCACGGAGGGCAGCCCTGGGAGAGGAAGGGAGGGAGAGGTCGGGCTGCCCTCCCCGCGCTGCGGCTCCCCCCTCCATCACGGCGCACGGACATGTTTGTCCCCTTCACCCCCAGCAGCCCCCATCACCCCCAGCAGCGGCACCAGGGGGCGGAGCGGGAGCAATCTTTAATAAAACATTCGGCCAGGGGACAGGAGCGCCCCCTGGAAGCCGGCGCCCTGAGCGATCGCACCGGTCGCTCAGGTCAAAGGCCGGCCCTGATAACAAGTAACTTGTCTATATATCTTATCTAAAGTTTAGCTAGTTTACACAGCATATCTAGCTGCAAAAGTGTATGATTATTTATTCCTGTTATACAATGTGGGCAGCCATGTTCTTTTTCTCATATTGTCACAGGCTAAAGGTGCCCATACACTCGTCAGATTGGCAGCAGATAGATAAGAAATGCATCTGATGATCTATCTGCTGCGTTTTTAGAACATTTTTTACCAGGATAGAATTCCAATAGATTTCAGTTTGAAATCTATTGAAATTCGATCTGATGGCATTTTTTTGCCATCAGATTTCCATTAAGGCCAATGCAAAATGATAAGCAATCTCATCAGATCGACCTAAATTTTCCATCCTGCCAGTTCGACAGAAATCCATCGAAATCGGCCATCGATCGGTCGATTGACCAACCGATTTTCGATCGATCGATCTGGATCGATCGATCGATCTGGATCGATCGGTCGGCCAGAAAATCGGCTCAGTGTATGGGCCCCTTAAGAGCTGGAGATGGTATCAGCTTTCTTGTGTGTAAATTCAGTCCCCTCTCCTCCTCCCTCCTCCCCTCTGCCTTTGAAATCAATGGCTAGTAACATCTCCCCCTCCTCCTGCCCAGACTGAGCTCCTGTAAGCCCTTGCTATTGTCTGAAAGTGCCTTGGCACTCTGAGGGATGTGGGCGAGGCTTGTTTAGTTTATAGGGAATTAAAGTATTAAAACAAAAACAAAAAAGTATTTGGCTTGAGGAATGCCCTATAAACTATAGGAAAGGGACACAATTATGCAATGAGTAAAAGTTCATCTCAGATCCACTTTAAGTGTCCCTTTAGGGACCAGAGCCTTTTTTTTCCATTCAGACCACTGCAGCTTTCACGGTTTATTGCTCGGTCATAACACCTACCACCTAAATGAATTTTACCTCCTTTTCTTTTCACTAATACAGCTTTCTTTTGGTGCTATTTGCTGCTGCGAGTTTTAGTTTTTATTATATTCATCAAAAAAGGCATGCATTTCTACCATCCTCTGACACATGGGGAACGAAATTCTAGCAAATATTGGTGCCTCTAAGGTTATCTAACTGGAATAAGCACTCAACAGGTAGTTGGCATAGCCCCTGGATTAGTGCTTTCAACCGACACACCACATCCAATAACCTTTGAACACCTATCCTAGATACCACCGTCACATAGAGCCTCGCTGGAGGCCAAGTAATAGCTAGCCAATGAACTTACTAAACTGACGGAGAGTAGACAATTTTACTTTCTCCAAACGATCAACCTCTCCAGATAGTAAACATCAAAACCAGACACCTAGTCACCCTCATTTATATCCCAAGATTAAGGTAAGGATATGATGAAGGATTTAAGCATCCACGAAATAATTGTACAATTACTACATCAAAACTTTTATCACACAGGGGAATAGACTACTTCCCATTGTCTCAGCATAAGGTATGGACTAAATATATCTTACAAGTCACCATGGTATTGATTTCATATCATCTAATGATGCTACTGTTTTCTAGTAAGATTTGTAGTTTATGATACAAATGCCTTCTTTGTATTATGTTAAAAATTTCAATAAAAATTTAAATTGGAAAAAAAAAAAAGACATGAATTTTGACAAAAAAATGACTTTTTTTTAACTTTCTGTGCTGACATTTTTTAAATAAAGTAAAATTTCCTATACATTTGAGCGCGAAAGTTATTCTGCTACATGTCTTTGATAAAAAAAAAAACATTCAGTGTATATTTATTGGATTGGGTAAAAGTTATAGCGTTTACAAACTATGGTGCCAAAAGTGAATTTTCCCATTTTAAAGCATCTCTGACTCTTCTGACCACCTGTCATGTTTCATGAGGTGCTAAAATTCCAGGATAGTATAAATACCTCCGAAATGACCCCATTTTGGAAAGAAGACATCCCAAAGTATTCAGTGAGAGGCATGGTGAGTTCATAGATTTTATTTTTTGTCACAAGTTAGCGGAAAACGACACTTTGTGACAAAAAAAAAGTTTCCATTTCTTCTAACTTGCGACAAAAAAAAATGAAATCTGCCACGGACTTACTATGCTCCTCTCTGAATACCTTGAAGTGTCTACTTTCCAAAATAGGGTCATTTGTGGGGTGTGCTCACTGTCCTGGCATTTTGGGGGGTGCCTAACTGTAAGCACCCCTGTAAAGCCTAAAGATGCTTATTGGACTTTGGGCCCCTTAGCGCAGTTAGGCTGCAAAAAAGTGCCACACATGTGGTATTGCTGTACTCAGGAGACGTAGTATAATGTGTTTTGGGGTGTATTTTTACACATACCCATGCTGGGTGGGAGAAATATCTCCATAAATGACAATTTTTTGATTGTGTGTAAAAAAAAAAAAAAATCAAACAATTGTCATTTACAGAGATATTTCTCCCACCCAGCATGGTTATGTGTAAAAATACACCCCAAAACACATTATACTACTTCTCATGTGTGGCACTTTTTTGCACCCTAACTGCGCTAAGGGGCCCAAAGTCCAATGAGTACCTTTAGGATTTCACAGGTCATTTTGCGACATCTGTTTTCAAGACTACTCCTCACGGTTTAGGGCCCCTAAAATGCCAGGGCAGTATAGGAACCCCACAAATGACCCCATTTTAGAAAGAAGACACCCCAAGGTATTCCGTTAGGAGTATGGTGAGTTCATAGAAGATTTTATTTTTTGTCACAAGTTAGCGGAAATTGATTTTAATTGTTTTTTTTCACAAAGTGTCATTTTCCGCTAACTTGTGACAAAAAATATAATCTTCTATGAACTTGCCATACTCCTAACGGAATACCTTGGGGTCATTTGTGGGGTTCCTATACTGCCCTGGCATTTTAGGGGCCCTAAACCGTGAGGAGTAGTCTTGAAACCAAATTTTGCAAAATGACCTGTGAAATCCTAAAGGTACTCATTGGACTTTGGGACCCTTAGCGCACTTAGGGTGCAAAAAAGTGCCACACATGTGGTACCGCCGTACTCAGGAGAAGAAGTATGTGTTTTGGGGTGTATTTTTACACATACAGATGCTGGGTGGGAGAAATGTCTCTGTAAATGAAAATGTTTTGATATATTTTTTTTTTTATTTTTTTTTTACACACAATTGTCCATTTACAGAGAGATTTCTCCCACCCAGCATGGGTATGTGTAAAAATACACCACAAAACACATTATACTACTTCTCCTGAGTACGGCGATACCACATGTGTGACACTTTTTTGCAGCCTAGGTGCGCTAAGGGGCCCAACATCCTATTCACAGGTCATTTTGAGGCATTTGTTTTCTAGACTACTCCTCACGGTTTAGGGCCCCTAAAATGCCAGGGCAGTATAGGAACCCCACAAGTGACCCCATTTTAGAAAGAAGACACCCCAAGGTATTCCGTTAGGTGTATGGTGAGTTCATAGAAGATTTTTTTTTGTCACAAGTTAGTGAAAAATGACACTCTGTGAAAAAAACAATAAAAATCAATTTCCGCTAACTTTTGACAAAAAATAACATCTTCTATGGACTCGTCATACACCTAACAGAATACCTTGGGGTGTCTTTTTTTTTTTCTAAAATGGGGTCACTTGTGGGGTTCCTATACTGCCCTGGCATTTTACGGGCCCAAAACCGTGAGTAGTCTGGAAACCAAATTTCTCAAAATGACTGTTCAGGGGTATAGGCATCTGCAAATTTTGATGACAGGTGGTCTGAGGGGGCAAATTTTGTGGAACCGGTCATAAGCAGGGTGGCCTCTTAGATGACAGGTTGTATTGGGCCTGATCTGATGGATAGGAGTGCTAGGGGGGTGAAAGTAGGTGATTGATGGGTGTCTCAGGGGGTGGTTAGAGGGGAAAATAGATGCAATCAATGCACTGGGGAGGTGATCGGAAGGGGGTCTGAGGGGGATCTGAGTGTTTGGCCGAGTGATCAAGAGCCCACACGGGGCAAATTTGGGCCTGATCTGATGGGTAGGTGTGCTAGGGGGTGACAGGTGGTGACAGGAGGTGATTGATGGGTGTCTCAAGGTGTGATTAGAGGGGGGAAATGGATGCAAGCAATGCACTGGTGAGGTGATCAGGTCTGGGGTCTGAGGGCGTTCTGAGGGTGTGGGTGGGTGATTGGGTGCCCTAGGGGCAGATAGGGGTCTAATCTGATGGGTATCAGTGACAGGGGCTGATTGATGGGTGATCAGTGGGTGATTAGATGGCAGAACAGATGTAAACAATGCACTTTGGAGGTGATCTGAGGGTAGGTCTGGGGCAATCTGATGGTGTGGGTGGGTGATCAGATTGGCCGCAAGGGGCAGGTTAGGGGCTGATTGATGGGTGGCAGTGACAGGGGCTGATTGATGGGTGGCAGTGACAGGGGCTGATTGATGGGTGGCAGTGACAGGGGGTGATTGATGGGTGATTGATGGGTGATTGACAGGTGATCAGTGGGTTATTACAGGGAAGAACAGATGTAAATAATGCACTGGCGAATTGATAAGGGGGGGTCTGAGGGCAATCTGAGCGTGTGGGGGGGTGATTGGGTGCCCGCAAGGGGCAGATTAGGGTCTAATCTGATGGGTAACAGTGACAGGTGGTGATAGGGGGTGATTGATGGGTAATTAGTGGGTGTTTAGAGGAGAGAACAGATGTAAACACTGCACTTGGGAGGTGATCTGATGTCGGATCTGCGGGCGATCTATTGGTGTGGGTGGGTGATCAGATTGCCCGCAAGGGGCAGGTTAGGGGCTGATTGATGGGTGGCAGTGACAGGGGCTGATTGATGGGTGGCAGTGACAGGGGCTGATTGATGGGTGGCAGTGACAGGGGGTGATTGATGGGTGATTGATGGGTGATTGACAGGTGATCAGTGGGTTATTACAGGAAAGAACAGATGTAAATAATGCACTGGCGAATTGATAAGGGGGGGTCTGAGGGCAATCTGAGCGTGTGGGCGGGTGATTGGGTGCCCGCAAGGGGCAGATTAGGGTCTAATCTGATGGGTAACAGTGACAGGTGGTGATAGGGGGTGATTGATGGGTAATTAGTGGGTGTTTAGAGGAGAGAACAGATGTAAACACTGCACTTGGGAGGTGATCTGATGTCGGATCTGCGGGCGATCTATTGGTGTGGGTGGGTGATCAGATTGCCCGCAAGGGGCAGGTTAGGGGCTGATTGATGGGTGGCAGTGACAGGGGGTGATTGATGGGTGATTGACAGGTGATCAGTGGGTTATTACAGGGGGGATAGAGGCATACAGTACACAGGGGGAGGTCTGGGGAGAATCTGAGGGGTGGGGGTGATCAGGAGGGAGCAGAGGGCAGTTTAGGGTTAAAAAAAATAGCGTTGACAAAGTGACAGGGAGTGATTTGATGGGTGATTAGGGGGGTGATTGGGTGCTAACAGTGGTCTGGGGGGCGGGCAGGGGGGGGTCTGAGGGGTGCTGTGGGCGATCAGGGGGCAGGGGGGGGGAATCAGTGTGCTTGGGTGCAGACTAGGGTGGCTGCAGCCTGCCCTGGTGGTCCCTCGGACACTGGGACCACCAGGGCAGGAGGCAGCCTGTATAATAGGCTTTGTATACATAACAAAGCCTATTATACACGGGGCAGCAGCGATCGGGCAGCTAGTAACCCGCCGGCGCTTACGAACGGCCGGCGGGTTACAGTGCGAGGAGGCGGAGCCAGTTGCCGGCGGCTGATCGCGTCACGAAGGACACGATCGCCTCATAACCACGCCCGCCAATGGGCGTATTGCGGTCGTTTGGGCCCTTGCCGCCGCCCATCGGCTTAAGGCGGTCGGCAAGTGGTTAACAGGAAGAATAAGAAAAAAACGGAAAAAATTCATTATTTCTCAGTTTTCGCCCATTATCGTTTTAAAATAATACATGCCTCCATAATTAAAACCCACGTATTGTATTTGCCCATTTGTCTCGGGTATTTCACCGTTTAAATTATGTCCCTATCACAGTGTATGGCGACAATATTTTATTTGGAAATAAAGGTGCATTTTTTCCGTTTTGCATCCATCACTATTTACAAGCTTATAAAAAAAAAAAAAAAGAAATAGAAATATTTCATCTTTACATAGATATTTAAAAAGTTTAGACCCTTAGGTAAATATTTGTGTTTGGTTTTTTTTTATTGTAATGTTGTTGTTGTTTTTTTTTTTTTATTAAACATTTTATGTGGGCATTTTTGGGAGGGTGGGATATAAATAGGGTTTGATTTAGGGAAATATATGAGTGTGTTAATTTTTTTTACTTTTAGATGTAGTTTTACTTTTGAGTTTGTTTACATTGCGTCACTCTAAGCGTACAATGTACGCTTAGAGGGACATGGGAATTAGAAAAAGCGAAGCTTCCAAGAGAAGCTGTCGCTTTTTCTGCGGGGGAGAGGAATCATTGATCGGGCACCATAGCCCGATTCACTGATTCCTGGACTACCGAATCCGCGGCCGGGAGCGCGCCTGTCGTTCTTGACTTATAATTACATCAAGGAGGACAAAGTGGTTAAATACTTCTTTTTACCTGCTATTTATCTTAAGCAATATGAGCAGTGCTGAAAAACCACATTCCCGCGGCAGAACAAGGTCTTTATACCCCTCAAATTCCATGGAAAAATTCCATGACTTTCCAGGTCGTGGATTTTGCTGCCTGGGGAGGCAGAGCTTTGCGCTACATCTCTGCCTCTACTGGAGTCGATCTCCACCACTCCCAGCCCCTCTCAGTGAAAGAAGACTGGAGGGCGGGAGAAGCAGCGATTGGCAGAGATTGACTCCAAAAATCGGGGAGCACTTCCTGGTAGAGAGCTTTGCACTGTAGCTCTGCCTCTACCAGGAAGTGCTCTCTCATTTTTGCCCCGGGGATTTGGGAGGGGGGGGGGTATAAAGACCTTGTTCTGCTGCAGGAATGCAGTGTTTCAGCACTGCTCATATTGCTTAAGCTAAATAGCAGGTATAAAAAGTATTTAATTTGGCTTCAGACTCTCTTTAAAGGTGCAGTCATCTGTTCCATAGTTTTAGTCCGGTTTACTTTAAAGGGAACCTTATGAGTTTCACTCACCTGGGGCATCTACCAGCCCCCTGCAGCCATCCTGTGCCCTCGCAGTCACTCATGGCTTCTCAGGTCTACCACCGCCAGCTAGTTTCGTTTTTTGCCGACTTGGAGGGCTGCCACGCGTACCTTTGCACTCATTCCCGCTGGTGCAGGAAGCTATCGCAGACATTAACAAGTACATTTTTAAGCATTGCGTAAAAATGTATGCGTTGCACCAGTAACGTGTAAAAATGTACTGCAGGAATGCATGCAAAGGTACGCATGGCGGCCCCGCCGACTCGAGTCGGCAAAAACGAAACTAGCTGGTGGTGGGGACCGGAGGAGCCATGAGTGACTGCGAGGGTACAGGATAGCTGCAGGGGGCTGGTAGAGGTAAGTGAAACTCATTTTTTTTCTAGAGTTAAGGTTCCCTTTAATCTTAATATCGGAAATAGTGTGAGAGCTATAATTTTCCAAGCAGAAGCTATATGGAGAGCCTAGTAGCAGTCAAAATATGGGTGATAAAGCGTGATGAATATTTATCGATATCAGGGATAGGTTTACCTAATAGCATGATCAGCGGGTCAAGTGGGGCCAAGAAACCTGTAACTGACAAAATCAATTGTTGAAGTTCTTTCCACAATGAGACAATTAAAGGGCAGTGCCAAAAGATATTTTCCAAAGAACCTTTATGGGAACACCCTCTCCAACAAAAATCTGGTGTGTTGGGATAGATTTTGGATAAGATTTCTGGTGTTGGGTACCAGTGAAATATTATTTTATATACTGTATATTTTCCTTGATCTTAGTACACATAGAGGAATGCTTAGCATTTTCCAAAATGACTTCAGTCTTCCAAATTTATAGTTATGGAAAGTGCTTCTTCCCATTTTTTTCAAGTATGAGTGAGAAGGCGTCAGATAACCTGACTTAGTCTGGAGGACTAACCTAAACCTAGTCTGGGAAATTAGACCTCTTTGATGACCCCTGTGAGCACATAACCGTTCAAAAGGAGTGTGGGAGGATATGGAGGTAGCGTTATGGGTGAAGCGGTGTAAGAAATGTGAGAATTGATTGAATTCCATTAGGGTCTGGAGGGTAAATGTCATTTTTTTTCCTCTAATTCAGATCTGGTGAGGAATTTCCCAGTAGCAAGATCTGTCCAGCTATCTACAGTACATTAAAGTAACGTAAATGATACCTCCTAGAGATAAAAGTGAAGGAAATGCCTGGGGGAAAGGCAGGGTTCCCTAATATAGGGTATAATTGAGAGGGATGGGACTTCAGGCCTGCAGGAGTTGTCACAGATCTCCAGAGGCGAACAGTACATGAAATAGTTGGGAGTAGATTAGTGTGAGATTTTTTATTTTTTTTTGGGGGGGGGGGGGTTAGCCCCCTTGTTCTCTTGCAGATAGCAGTACAAATCTTGAGACCCTAGGATGTTTGTGGTTCCATACAAAGTCTAAAAAAGCAGACTGCAACCTGGACAGCTGATTTGAAGGGATCTCAACTGGGAGCGTCTTGAATAAGTATAATATACGTAGTAATATGTTCATCTTTAATGAGTAAATCCTACCGATCCAAAACATTTTGTATGCTGTCCATTTATGCAAGTCTTGTAGTATTTTATGAATAAGTGAGGGGAATTTATGTTTATAGATAGTAGAATATTAGGTTGTTAAATTGATCCCTAGATATTTTAAGGTATGGGACCTCCAGTTATAGGGATAATATGATTTTAAGGCGAGTAGTATGTCAGAGGGGATTTTAATTGGAAGGGCCTCAGTCTTTATTTAGTTTAAATCCTGAGATGGATTCATAGGTAGTTATAGTGTAGTGAAGAGCCGATAAGCAAGTTAATGGGAAGGGAGAGGTAGAGCAGAATGTCATCTGCAAATAAAGAGATTTTATGTTTGAGGCTGCCCTGCTGCACCCCAGAATGTCCTGGTTAAGTCTTGGAGCCCTTAGCATGCACTATATGCTGATGACAGAGGAGAGGGGAAAAGGGACAGCCCTGTCCAGTACCATTGCTAACATTAAAAGGACAAAAGGGAGCAAAGGAGAGTTTGACTGTGGAGGTAGGGGAGGAGTATAAAAATTAAGGTGATGAAAGGGCCCTGGAAACCATGGTGCTTCAGTACTCGTAGAAGGGCCAAGATAGTCGGTCAAAGGCCTTCTGTGCATCCAAACTCCGAAGCAGAGAAGGCCTTCCACTTCTGTTCATCAATGAAATAAAGTTTATTGCCATCCTGGTGCAATCCCCCGCTTGGCAGCCCTGAATAAAGCCAACTTGGTTGTTATTTAGTGAATTAAGGATTAGGGTTATTAATGCAATTTAGTAAAATTTTAGTTATGATTATTAAAACTGAATTTGGGAGAGATATTGGTCTGTAGCTCTGTGGTAATTGGGGGTCCTTGCCTTCCTTGGGGATTACTGTAAGAAGAGAGGTTAGCATAGTAGGAAGGGTGTATTACCCTGCTTAATTTTGGAAGCTAGAGTGGATAAGTGGGGCAGCAGGACAGCCTGGAATTTTTTATAGTATGAGTAGGGTAGACCATCAGGTTTGGGGTTTAGAGGACGGAAGGTTTTTAAGTACCTCTGCAAGTTCTGAGGTAGTGATGGGAGAGTTAAGTTGTTTACGTTGCAGGTCAGTGAGTTGGGGTAGACCTAGGAGAGCTAAGGAAGTGTCAACTGTGGACAGAAAAGTAGCCTCTTCCTTGTGGCCTGGTAGGTTGTATAATTGCTCATAGTAATCTGAGAAGATCTGCGCTATCTAAAAGGGTTGTAATGTGTAACTCCTTGGGAGGCTTTCATTGCATAAATGGAATGATGAAAGTCTTTCGGGTTTAGTTTACGTGCTAAGATGGTATGAGGCTTATGAAAAAGAAAAGTAGTTTTACTTACCTGGGGCTTCTTCCAGCCCCTGGAAGTCATTTGTTTCCCTGGCCGCAGCTCCAGTCTTCTCCGGGGTCCTGCTGGCAGCCTCTAAAGGTGGCCACACACCATACAATTAAATATCTGTTCAATTTTTCTGACTGATTGTAACAAATTAAAAAATATGACCAATATACCACACACCTATGTTCAATTTTTCTCCAATTATGATAAAAATGATTGGAAACTCTGAGAAAATTGCTAGGGTGTGTATATTAATAAACTTACAATCCAACACACACCATACAATCTTTAGAGAAATTGAACCGAAATATCTGGCATTCCGGATTGATTTAAATCGAAAAAAACGGGAATTCCGATCGGATTTTTCAGTCGAATGAAAAAAAAGCTTTCGATTTTTTTCGAGAGATACGATCGTTTTCATCGAATTGCTGTAAAATCGGATCATTTTATTGTATGGTGTGTGGCCACCTTAAGAGAGTGTCAAGTAGATGCACTAGAATGTGCGGTAATGCAGGCCAGGAGTCTGACGATACTAGAATGTCCCTGTCCACCTAAGGCCCGGTTCACATTAGCGTTCCCTGTCCGGATTCGCCGGGCCGGATCCGGACCGTATACTGTACAAGCGGAACGTATGTTCCGCATAGCAATGCAAAGGCTCTGCGGACGTTCACATGCGTCCGTTCCGTACAGTACGGAGCCGGACTCCGGACGCTTTTCCAACATCCGCTATTTTTGGGGTCCAGGTCATCCGGCCCACGCACCCGGACCGGATCCTGACTGCACCATCCGGAAACAGAAACCTATGGGGAACGGAAAGCACAGAACACACAGGATACAAACACAGTTCTACCCCACTTCCTATGCGTATATAGCAGCCATTTCGGATGGGGACACATGGGCCCAGCATTCCTGGAATGGAGCAGCAGTGACTTTAACGTGCTGGAGCTGTTATGGCAGTATGTCGGAGGTGGAGGTGAGGCCTACAGCGGAGGACCTGATTCTACACCTTCTGCAGACCCCAACAATTTTTATGGTAATTTGTAATTTTTTTACCCCACGGATCCGGATGGCAGCCTGATGCATGCCTGATGCAAACGGACCGGATCCGATCTGGATCCGGTCCGTTTGCATGCCAAAACGCAAGTGTGAACTAAGGGTGCCCAGTTTTGACTTTATCTTATTTTCGATTATAAACAATTTTTTTTATTTATTTATTTTTTCCATTCTCAATGATTTTATCACCTCAACTGACATGAATATGGAGGCTGCCATATTTATTCCTTTTTGACCAATACCAGTTGCCTGGTGTCCTGCTGATATTTTTGGCTGCAGTAGTATCTGCACCTAAAGGTGTGTACACACACACTACTGTAATGAACGACTGGTCCATCAGCGGATCGTTCAGAAACCGCCTCATCAGTCTTCCGACAGACTGTACACACGCTCTACTGTCGGCCGAATGCCCGCCCTGCGGGAGTGTCTGACGGACCCATCGTTCGTTACAGTAGTGCATGTGTACACACCTTAAGGGAGCATGGGGCTAATCCAGAAGCATCTGATCATCATGCTTGTTCAGGGTGTGTAGCTAAATGTATTAGCGGTAGAGGATAAGCATTCATTTGATCATTTAAAAGAAAATGAATGTTAGCCTTCAGGTGTCCCAACAGCTTCTCTACAAACCATACAAATGATAAATCTGATTGACTATATGATTGTTTACTACAATTGTACTGTTAATGGGCACCTTTAGTCTAGCATTTGTCTGCCATCTTTTTCCACCAAAGGATTTCTCATTACTATCTGCCTCTAGGTTTCCCTATCTACTTATGACTAACTCTTATGCTGGGAATACACGTTTCGTTTTTGCCTTAGTTTAAACCTTCGTTTCGATTGTGCCTTTTTGTCCTTTTCGATCCCGAAATAATCGGCCGTACGGTTAATATCACCACCCACGGTTTCGTTTTTTTTTTCGATTCTGATGGTTTCGTTTTTCCAATGATCGAAGGCTGCAAAGAAACGAAACGTAGTACAGGGACGGACGGCATAAACGAATATATAATCGATCTGAACAGCCATCAAGCCTACCAATGGCTCGATTAGATGGATAAAGAGAGATAATATCAAACATGTTCGATCACTAGTCGTTCGTTTTTGGGGTCTATTAATCGAAACTATAATGAGATTATGACTATTTTCACATACGTTTTCAACACTCGATCCGTTTACCCAACGAATCGAAGGCTAAAACGAAGGCAAAAACGAAACGTGTATTCCCAGCATTACTAGAATATGCAACACAAAAGTACAGGTACACCCACACTCGGCAGTTAGAGGTGAGGTACCACATTACCAGGCAGTATGGTTGAATGTCACCTGTCTTCTTACAGGATACAGCTTCAGATGGTTGTGCTCACTGAGGTAGCAATGAAAGCAGATCCAAGTATTACTGTGAGAGAAATGAGATTCTGGATCTTATTTCTCTGTCTTACTAGAATCTACCTATCACCAGAAATAAACTATTTGTATCTACCTGTTGCTAGGCTCTGCTTACTAGTAGAAGCTACCTATGGATATATGCCAGTCAATACAAACTAACTATGGTTATCTGCCTGTTTGTGATTATTCATTTTTCTCCATAAGTGTTTGAGAATCATGACAGACATTACTTACCTGTGCCGAATCAGGTTCTCAATATACCTCACTCACCATGTCTTGGCTTGTAAATAGTATGAGGCTTCTTCTGAGTTTGTGCTCACTCATGGTTCCATAGAGGAGAGGTTGGGTTGGTTATATTAAATTTGCACATCCAAGGTTGGTAGTTCTGATCACTATTGCTAAATACTCATTGGAGGATAGGGGATAGCTACAGTTTTCCTTTGAAGTATGGCAGTTCAGTGTTAAAGAGGAGATGTCAGCCATACTATCTCAGAAAAAAAAACCACATATAAGTAGATAAATACTTGCTCTACTTGCATAACATATGTATTGCACTGTCCACGTTTTGATTTTGGTGATTTTTCTACAGTAAAAAAAGAGAAAATCCTTCTTAGCATTTTCCATTTTAAGTGTGGTTATTTTTAAGCCAATCCTGATGTAATTTCCTGCCCTTCTCTCCTCTGCCTGATTTGCACGCCCTTCACTATAGAAAGGGCATTGTCTCAGCATGAGAAATATTGGCCAATCAGAGAGGAACAGAGGTGTGGGAGGGGAAAACAGGAGGGAAAGAGGATTCAGCCAATCAGGCTGCATTAGTTAAATCTGAGGGGAAACAGAGAAGCAAAAAAAGGACAACCCAGCATCCCCTGCAACGTCTTTTTTTTGTGTACCAAATTTTGCGTGTACAAAATAAGTCAGGTAAACTGGGGAATGATCATTTATTAACAAAAATAATAGTGATTTTAACTTTTGGATTGCCTGGTTAGCATCCCTTATTACTTGTTATTACCAGATTACTAGATACAAATAAAGAATTGATTTTTGATTTTATGCCCGACTGTTACACTTTAAATCTATAATTGGGTAAGAGTGTGTCGTAGTTACCATACATTGATGAAACAAAAATAGTTTACAGAAATGGTTAGCTATGCCTTTAGTTTTGCTTCATTGTAAATGTTAACATTTTGTAACTTATAGCTACCTTATCGAGAATGGGGTGTGCTATCTGGTACTTTGTGAAATGGCATTTCCCAAGAAGTTAGCCTTTGCCTATCTGGAAGATCTGTATAATGAATTTGATGAGCAGCATGGAAAGAAAGTGCCAACTGTTTCAAGACCTTACTCCTTTATAGAGTTTGGTAAGTGGCTTGATGTGTTAAAGTAATATTAATCCACACACTGTAAGAAGTGTGCTTTACTTCTCTGATGGAAAAATTCTTAAAGGAAACCTGAACTGAAGTTTAAACAAAAACTTCATTACTCACCTAAGAAGAGTCCTACAGAGCCTTCCTGGCCCTCTCTGCATCCATTTGTTCCACTGCTGACCCCTCGGTGGAGTAAATCAACTCACATGTCAGGATATGGCTTTGGAACTCCTCAGTAAGCTTCAGATACACAAGCATCCCTGAGTTCTTCCAAAGACGAGCTGATCAGCACTGTGCGAGTGTGTATTCCACACATGCAATACGGACACTCTCTCGCTTTGCAAGTAGTCCCTAAGGCGCGGACTTTGAACAGAGGGACAATGGTGAAATGAGGGGTCGCAGAGAGGACAGGGTAGACTCTGTGGCATCCAGAGCCTTCACTCTTTAGGTATCTACAGTAAGTCTCTTTTTTATTATTTTTTTTTATTATTATTTATATGTATATCTCAGTTGAAGTGTGCTTTTAAAGTAACCCTGAACAAAAACCCAACAACAGAAGCACAATATAAGCTAAAAGGCTACACAATTAGGACACTGACAGTGATAACTGAATATTTACATTTTCACTAGTTCCAAGATTCAGCAAATATACTAAAGCAAAGTGAGAAAGTGAGTAGGAGTGGTCAAAATGTAATTTTTCTTAAAGAGAACCCGAGGTGGGTTTTAATTGTTACTGGGGCACAGAGGCTGGTTGTGCACACTAAGACCAGCCTCCGTTGCCCCATGGTGTGCCTCCAGGATCCCCCTGCGCGCCGCTATACCCCCGCAGTGCTAGCGACACACAGCGTGTCGCCAGCACAATGTTTACCTAAGCGCTGTCTGTCAGCGCCGCTCCTCCGCATCGGTGCTACCCGCCCGTGTCCCTTCCCTCCCGCTGATGGGAGGGAAGTGACGCGGGCGGGTAGCTCCGATGCAGGGGAGCGGCGCTGAATGACAGCGCTTTGGTAAACGTGCTGGCGACGCGCTGCGTGTCACCAGCACTGCGGGGGGTATAGCGGCGCGCAGTGGGGTCCTGGAGGCATACCATTGGGCAATGGAGGCTGGTCTTAGTGTGCACAACCAGCCTCTGTGCCCCAGTAACATAATTAAATCCCACCTCGGGTTCTCTTTAACAATCATTTTAATGAAAAATGGGAAACTTGAATATTTTGTGTATGACTGCCTTGAACCTGCACATAACATGTCTGATAGAGACCCCCATTCCTCAGTGGGATAGCATTCTCTCATCTTGCAGCATCAGAATCTCTGGGTCAATTCTAGGCCAGGACACTATCAGCATGGAGTTTTGTAAGTTCTCTCCCATGCTTGTGTGGATTTCCTGTAGGTACTCAAGTTTTCCCCCAAAAGGACAACCATGAGAGGGATATGGAGGCTGCCATATTTATTTCCTTTTAAACAATACAGTTGCCTGGCTACCCTGTTGATCCTCTGCCTCTAATAATTTTAGCCTTAGACCCTGAACAAGCATGCATCATATCAGGTGTTTCTGACATTATTGTCATATCTTACAAGATTATCTGCATACTTGTTTCTGGTGTGATTCAGACATTACTGCGGCCAATTAGACCAGCAGGGCTGTCAGGCAAGTGGTATTGTTTAAAAGGAAATAAATAGCAGCCTCTGTATCCCTCTCGTTACATTTGTCATTTTAACATAGATAAGTTAATTGAGTCCGCCTTGACTAGCCTTTAGCTGACCATACACTACCTCACTCAATTTGTTTTTTAATTATTAAATACTAAGACTGGATTCACAGTGGCCTGTTGCATAATGCACTCATTATGAGTGTGAACTGCAATGGAGACTGGACATAGACTTTATTACAAACCCTGCATACAGAGAGTTAGAATAATGAGATCTGTTACAATGCTGTACTGTGAACAGGTCCATAGAATTGTATGGGCAGTGAGTTGACATGCAGAATTGCTCTGCATCACAACTGAGCTCTGTGAACTAGCCTTAAATAAGGATTGATATTACAATCCATAATATGATCAATTATTTTACAATTGACTAAAAAACATTTTATCAGCGACTTTAGCTCTTAATTTAGGCCATCTTAAGTCTTCAATAGGGACATATGCCTATGGTAGGGATTAGCTTCTGAACCCCTCTGAGGGACAAATATTGACATAACTACATACAGTGGGATGCGAAAGTTTGGGCATCCTTGTTAATCGTCCTGATTTTCCTGTATAAATCGTTGGTTGTTACGTTAAAAAATGTCAGTTAAATATATCATATAGGAGACACACACAGTTATATTTGAAAAGTGAGATGAAGTTTATTGGATTTACAGAAAGTGTTCAATAATTGTTTCAATAAAATTAGGCAGATGCATACATTTGGGCACCACAAAAAAAGAAATGAAATCAATATTTAGTAGATCCTCCTCCTTTTGCAGAAATTACAGCCTCTAAACGCTTTCTGTGGGTTCCAATGAGTCTGGTTGAAGGTATTTTGGACCATTCCTCTTTACAAAACCATCTCTAGTTCATTCAGATTTGATGGCTTCTGAGTATGGACAGCTCACTTTAACAAACACCACAGATTTTCAAATTATATTCAGGTCTTGGAACGGAGATGGCCATTACAGAATGTTGTACTTGTTCCTGTACATGAATGCCTTAATGGGTTTTGAGCAGTGTTTAGGGTCGTTGTCTTGTTTAGAGATCCAGCCCTGGCACAGCTTCAGCTTTGTCTCTGATTCCTGGACATTGGTCTCCAGAATCTGTTGATACTGAGTGGAATCCATGTGTCCTTTAACTTTGACAAGATTCCCAGTCCCTGCACTGGCCACACAGCCCCACAGCATGATGGAACCACCACCATATTTTACTGTAGGTAGCAGGTGTTTTTCTTGGAATGCGTGTTGTTGTTCCTCCATGCATAACACCCCTTGTTATGCCCAAATAAATCCATTTTAGTTTCATCAGTCCACAGCACCTTATTCCAAAATGAAGCTGGCTTGTCCAAATGTGCTTTAGCATACCTCAAGTGGCTCTGTTTGTACTGTGGGCGGAGAAAAGGCTTCCTCTGTATCACTCTCGCATACAGCATCTCCTTGTGTAAAGTGTGCCGAATGGTTAAACTATGCACAGTGACTCCATCTGCAGTAAGATGATGTTGTAGGTCTTTGGGGCTGGTCTGTGGGTTGACTCTGACTGTTCTCACCATCCGTCGCTTCTGTTTATCTGAGATTTTCTTGGTCTGCCACTTCGAGACTTAACTTGAACTGAGCCTGTGGTCTTCCATTTCCTCAATATGTTCCTAACTTTGGAAACACAGCTGAAATCTCTGAGACAGCTTTCTGTATCCTTTCCCTAAACCATGATGGTGAACAATCTTTGTCTTCATGTAATTTGAGAGTTGTTTTGAGACCCCCATGTTTCTTCTCTTCAGAGAAAATGAAAAGAGGAGGGAAACTTATAATTGACCCCCTTAAATACTCTTTCTCATAATTGGATTTACCTGTGTATGTAGGTCAGGGGTCACTGAGCTTATCAAGCCAATTTGAGTTCCAACAATTAGCAGGGCTGTGGAGTTGGTACAAAAATCATCCAACTCAGACTCCTCCGTTTATGAAACTACCGACTCCAACTCTGATTCCAGAATATAAAACTATTGACTCCGACTCCAGCTACCCAAAATAGCTCCGACTCCTTAGTCTAATACTTACCAGGGCTGTGGATTTGGTACAAAAATCTTCTGACTCCTGACTCCGACTCCTCAGTTTCTGAAACCACGGACTCCAACTCTGACTCTGGGTACCCAAAATTGCTCCAACTCTGACTCCACAGCCCTGATAATTAGTTCTAAAGGTTTTGGAATCAATAAAATGACAATATTGCCCAAATGTATGCACCTGCCTACTTTTATTTAAACAATTATTGGGAACTTTCTGTAAATCCACTGAACTTCATTTCACTTCTCAAATATCACTGTGTGTGTCTCCGATATGATATATTCAACTGACATTTTTTATCGTAACAACCAACAATTTATACAGGAAAATCATGACGATTACCAAGGTTGCCCAAACTTTCGCATCCCACTTTTCTTTATCCGCTGATAAGATGATAGTACTATATAAAAGCACAATAATAATAGCCGGAGGCTGTCAAATGTAATCCTTAGTTTCCAAATCAAATTAGCTAAATATAGAGTCCTAGTACAGCTTCAGCTAATTCTGTTTCATCTGGAGTTGCATAAACTTGCAAGCTAAATTTTTCATTTTATACCTCCTTGCCTCTCCTGCATTTTTCATTTTCATGCCTTTCCCACAAGCATCCTTTACATTGCTAGCCCACCAGCCTATCCTACAATTCCCTTATTTGTGAAGTGTATTGCCTGAAGTACATTTTATTGGTAACACTAGAAAATGTGAAAGGGGGTGATTCCTTATGCAAGCCATTGTATGTACTGACTTATGCTGGGAATACACCATAAGTTTTTTTTGGGGGGGAATGGGCAGATAGATGGCCCGATCTGATTTAGATTTTTCTGATTGATTTTGTCATAGAAATGAATGGCAATGATCAGAAAAACAATCCAAAACTCAATTGGCCAGTAAATCTGCCCAATAAAACTCATCGTGTATTCCCAGCATTATAGGTGTTTGTGTTGAATAAAAATCAAAAATCAGTCTGACGAAGGCTTCATAGCCGAAAGCTTACTGCTTTTCTTCTAAGTTAGGCCTGGTGCAAAAAAAAAACCCCATAGCATTACATTGGGAAGAGCTTTTGAAACCTCTAGCGCCCAAACGCTAGAGGTTTGAAAAGCTCTTCCCAATGTAATGCTATGGGGTTTTTTTTACAAAACGTTTTGAATAAAAGCAGAAAGGTCAAGAAACCCCCTCCTATCTGTCTGGAATTAGGAGTTAAAAGCGGTACTCTAACCAGCCTCTGTGTCTGTATAGTGCGCCCCCTGGCCCCCCCTGTGCTTTGCTGTCCCCCGATATAAAAACCGCCACGCTAGCGGCATGCACCTTGTCGCTAGCTGGCTGTTTACCTTTGTGCTGCCATTCACCCACCGCTCCCCCGCCTCCTGCATATCGCCGCTCCCCGCCTGCGTCCCTTCCCTCCCCGCCTCTGTAAGCCAATTGGAGACAAGGTGCATGTCACTAGCATGGAGGTTTTTATATTGGGGGACAGCAAAGCGCTGGGGGGGCCTGGGGGTGCACTATATGGACAGAGGCTGGCCACTGAATACAGAACCAGCCTCTGTGTCCTAATATTCATGTCAGAAACCCACCTCAGGTTCGTTTTAAGTCATAACTCACCAAAATATGACAGAATAAAAGCCTGGTAGACGTTCAGCATATAAATAAGACTAGAACACAAATTTGTTGAATTAAGTTTATGAATAAACTTAAATTGTGAAACTGTACAAATAAGGCAGAGTAGTCAAAATCCAGGCAGATGTCTGTGCGGGCGGCAGGTAGAGAGTAGTCAAAATCCAGGCAGAGGTCGGTGCAGGTGGCAGGCAGAGAGTAGTCAAAATCCAGGTAAAAATCAGTAACCGTAAGGCAGATCAGCAGAAGCACTTTGCTCAGAAGCAGTTGGAAACCAAACGGCTATATTGTTAGCATCCTGTGCTTTCAAGTGAGCTTATCTGCTATCTCTGCCATGGTAGTCAGGTGACAATGGAGAGAGATCTAATTACAACTTGTGATTAGAGACAAATGAGCGGGAATTATACAGGTCAAACTCTATATACATACAGGGTGCATTTGTGATTAGACACGGATGAGGGGGAATTAGACATGCTAAACTCTATAAATACATACAGGTTAAATTTCTCTATGTTTTCCTTCTTTCTGTGCAATAACTTAGGGCCACTTTTGATTTAGTGAATAGGCACAGCTGATGGGGAATTAGACAGGCTAAACTCCCTGTAAGCATACCGGGTGCTTTTCTCTCCTCCTTCTGTCCTGCGCAGCTTTCGGCTTTCCTTCTGTCCTGTGCAAGAGGAGTTCAGGTCCACTTTAACTTTTCTCCTGAGTTTTCACAACTTATAAAATATATTTTAAACCCCCAATAAGCAAGGAAATACACAAATACGTTTTTGGGGTATTTTTTGTTTGTTTTTGTCAAGTGCTAAAAAGTTTATTTTGTAGATAAGATGAAAAATGATCCCCTAGGTCAATGGTTCTCAAACTGTTTTGCACGTGTACCCCTTTGTGAGTCATTTCTAGGCAAATGTACGCCCTATCGAAGGTGAAAAAGTGGGGGTGGCCATTACATTACCTAGAGCCAAATACTAGTAAAATACAAGTAGTCCCTGGTTAACAAATGAGGTAAGGAACGTGTCCATTTTTAACCCGAATCCAATCTCTTCTGTCCCCCTCTGTTCTCCCTATGCCTTTTTTTCCCCCCTCTGTGTCACTTCAGTTTGTGCCTCATTTGTCTCCCTGTGTCACCTTCTCTCCCTGTATTATCTCTGTTCTCCCTGTGCCTCTTTTGACCCCCTGTGTCACCTCCTGACCTCCTGTCCTAGCTAGGTATAGGTGACCCCCATATAGGTATCCAAGTATAGGTTCCCCAGAATAGGTGCCCCCAGTATGGGTATCCAGCCATAGGTGCCCACAGTATAGGTTAGCAAGGTACAGGTGCCCCCAGTATAGGTAGCAAGCTATATGTGCCTCAGTATAGGTAGCCAGGTACAGATGCCATAGTGTAGGCAGAGAGCTATAGGTGCTCCAGTATAGATTAGCCAGGTACAGGTGGTGCCCCAGAATAGATTAGCCAGGTGCAGGTGGTGCCCCAGTGTAGTTAGCGAGCTATAGGTGCTCCAGTATAGATGGCCAGGTAGTGCCCCAGTATAATCTTACATAGCCCCGTTCCCGTGCAGACTCCTGTCGCTGGGCTCTCCTCTTCTTGCCACGTCTTCCCGCTACGGTTACTTCTGGCCGCAACAAGAACTATTATTTCCAACATGTCCGATCTGAAATTCTTTCTTTCTTTCTTTGATCTTTCATAGACCTGAACAAAAATTGATAAAAAAATGAAAAATCGAAAAACTCGATCGAAATTATTATTGGACATGTTGTAAATCGATCTGGCAGGTAAATCTGCCAGAAAATGGTATGATGTGTACCTAGCATTACACAACGTTGGCAAATGTAAATAATCCTGCTTAGTACATTTCAGTACTTCATCCGTGTAATCCATTGTGCTGTATTTTGTAGATAATTACATTCAGAAAACAAAGAAATCTTATATTGATAGTCGAGCTAGAAGAAACTTGGGCTCCATTAACACTGAACTACAGGATGTGCAAAGAATCATGGTGACAAATATTGAAGAAGTTCTTTTACGAGGAGAAGCACTATCAGGTATGTGTATATAAATGTGTCTTCTTATTGCTTTAATAATACACCCCCTGGGTAAATCCGAATTTTGGATTTCCTTAAACTTCATAGCCATTGATGCTCTGTGTAACTGGGTTACAGTTCAGCCCATTCCACATATTTCCCCCACCCACCCCAAAAGGCCAGTGCACCAGTGACATCTGTTTTGGAGTGCTTTGCATCCACGTAGTAGGTAAGAAATGCTTATTGAGCTGGAAGTGGAAACCATTGACCGTCCTGGGGCAAACATTTGTCTCAATTCAGTGGACTTCCTGGCCGTTTTGCACTCTCCCAGGGCATTAATGTATAGTACAGGCTGCAAATGCTGGCTGTTGAAATAAGGGAAGATGGAGTGATTTAGTTTGGGCATTTCATCTTTAACAACAGCAAATGCTTGCTGACAGACTTGTTTCTTGCCATATATTAGTCTAAAGGTGGCCACTAATGGTCTAATCGGTTTCATCCAATTTGGCCAAAGTGAAATATATATTTTAGGGTATAAGTATAAGGGTAAATTGGGTGAATCTATTGAATGGATAATTTAGGCAGTTCCCTTATATTGCATATAAATGGTAAGATTGGATGAAAAAGATTGGATCATTAGTCGCCACCATTAATATCATCCCTATATAACCATTGCATCTTTTTTTAGGGAACACCAGAGGTGCAGGCCCTCATTAAAGTTTGGGGAAGCATACTTGAATTGGATATGTATATTTGATCTTGTACTGACTGGTTCCTCTGAGGCAATTCTGGTCTTTTCTTTACGTTCCTCTTGGGTGGCAATACTGCAACAAAACAATATGAGCAAATACTAGCAGAGGAGGGCTAGGCAGATAGTGCTTCACTCCTACTGACAATGTGGCCCCCTAAAGTCCACTTGCACTCTACATGACTGCTTTTGCCAATATAAAGCTCTGCCTACTGACCAGCTGTTCTCATCAGGAAAATGGCTTGAATATTTAACATTCCTTTCTTTCCTCCACAATTTACACCACCATAGTCTCCTTTAACCACTTCACCACTAAGGGCTTGTTCACACTAAGGGCGTTTTTGGCCTTTTTTCAAGCGCAGGCGACTTTCAAAATGCTCACAAAAAGAAAAGAAAAGCGCTTTAAAAAACTCAGCACTCAGGCAAGCGCGATTAGGCGCTAAAAAAATTGCGCACAAATTTGCGAAATGATTTCGATTTTAGATGTGAACAGAGCCTTCGTTTTTCTCTCCTTATGGGCCAAAGCACTTTTCACATTTCAGCACTCCTCCCATTCATTCACAAAGAACATTTTCACTACTTATCACACCAAAATGATCTATATCTTGTTTTTTTGCCACATATTTAACCACTTCACAACTGAGGGGTTTTACCCCTTCAGCATCCGAGCAATTTTCACCTTTCAGCTCTCCTTACATTCATTCGCCTATAACTTTATCATTACTTATCACAATGAAATGAACTATATCTTGTTTTTTCGCCACCAATTAGGCTTTCTTTAGGTGGGACATTATGCCAAAAATTATTTTATTCTAAATGTGTTTTAATGGGAAAATAGGACATTTGGGAAAAAAATCGATATTTTTCAGTTTTCGGCCATTATAGTTTTTAAATAATGCATGCCACCATAATTAAAATCCATGTAATTTATTTGTCCTGGTTATTACACCATTTAAATTATGTCCCTGTCACGATGTTTGGCGCCAATATTTTATTTGGAAATAAAGGTGCATTTTTTTCAGTTTTGTGTCCATCCCCAATTACAGGCCCATCATTTATAAAATAACAGTGTTATACCCTCTTGAAATAAATATTTAAAGAGTTCAGTCCCTAAGGTAACTATGGTTTTTTTAATGTGATTTTTTTATTTTTTACAAAAAAAAAATTGGTAACAATTGGAGTAATGAGTTAATTTAAAATGTAAAAATATATGTATTTGTATATAAAAATGTTGTTGACTGTAGTTTTACTATCGGGCCACAAGATGGCCACAGTAATTTTTTGTGAATGGTCCTGTAAGCGTAGTAAGTACGCTTACAGGAAGTGTAGTGTGGATGGGAAACTTTTTTTTTTTTTTACACAATGATCGCGCAGCTTCTCCTGGAAGCCGGTAATCATTGCTGCGGGGACTTAGATCAAGAACGGGAACGGGGGTAGGCGGCGCAGCGGCTAATCGTCGCGGAGCGGCGGCGATCGGAGTGCACACGCAGCTAGCAAAGTGCTAGCTGCGTGTTGCAAAAAATAAATTATGCAAATCGGCCCAGCAGGGCCTGAGAAATCCTCCTGCGTGGCTTACTACGTTCAGAGTTACCGCCAAGAAGGTTAAGAGAAAGTCTTGTGGGGGGCGTAGATATACTTCACCAATTAAAGTGGTATTGTAGTAGTCTTGTTGACTCGTTTATAATTTTTTGAGTATCAGCCATTCATACCCTTTCAATATTTGGTTCTTTACTTTAAAGGGAACCTTAACCCAAAAAAAAAAAAAAGTTTCACTTACCTGGGGCATCTACCAGCCCCCTGCAGCCATTCTGTGCCCTCACAGTCACCCCCGCCTCCAGCTAGCTTCGTTTTTGCCGACTCGGAGTTGGCGTGCCGCCACGCCTACCTTTGCATGTGTTCCCGCTAGTGCAGGAAGCTATCGCGGATCTGGCAACACGTAAAGATACCTGGCAACACGTAAAGTTACGTGTTAACATCCGCAATAGCTTCCTGCACCAGCAGGAACACTTGCAAAGGTACCCAGGGGGCGCCCGCCTACTCTGAGTCTGCAAAAACAAAGCTAGCTGGCAGCGGGGGACCGGAGGAGCCTTGAGTGACTACGAGGGCACAGGTTAACTGCAGGGGGCTGGTAGATGCCCCAGGTAAGTGAAACTAGTTTTTTGTTTGTTTGTTTTCTTTTTTTTTAGTTCAAATTTTCTTCTGTCTCCCTTATTAATATTTTCAGGTATTTAAAGGGACCCTGGGTGAACAAAAACTAAATTTGGACTTACCTGGAGCTTCCTCCAGTCACCCGTAGCCCGCGAGGTCCACCATCATCCTCTTAGGCCCCATTCACACTTGCAAAACGCTAGCGCTTTTGGTAGCGTTTTGCTTTGGCGTTTAACGTAAAAAATCGTCATATACACTTGGCGATTTTTCGTGATCGCAATTAGCGCTTCTACAGCACTAAACACAATTGCCGGGAAATCACCTAAAATGGTGCAGGATACAAATTTGCGTTTGGCGATTTTGCGTTAATCTCCGGGGATTGTCGCAAATTGCCCAAGTGAGAACGGGCCCATAGGGCATTATGGCACCAGCGCTTTAAAAAGCGCTAGCGCTTCAGCGTTTTTGCAAAACGCTCAGATGTGACACTGATCGTGTCATCACTAAGGCCTCCTTAGTGATGACACGATCAGTGCGCATGCGTGACTGAAGTCATTGATTACTGGAGCCTTAGAACTTAGCACCCAAGTGAATTTTACCTCCTCTTCTTGCCACTAAAAGAACATTTTAGGGTGGTCTCCAAAATATATATATATATATATATATATATATATATATATATATATATATATATATATATATAGTTACATAGTTACTTTGGTTGAAAAAAGACATACGTCCATCGAGTTCAACCAGTACAAAGTACAACACCAGCCTGCTCCCTCACATATCCCTGTTGATCCAGAGGAAGGCGAAAAAACCCTTACAAGGTAAAAATTCCTTCCCGACTCCAGATGGCAATCAGATAAAATCCCTGGATCAACATCATTGGCATTACCTAGTAATTGTAGCCATGGATGTCATTCAACGCAAGGAAAGCATCTAAGCCCCCTTTAAATGCAGGTATAGAGTTTGCCATAACGACTTCCTGTGGCAATGCATTCCACATCTTAATCACTCTTACTGTAAAGAACCCTTTCCTAAATAAATGGCTAAAACGTTTTTCCTCCATGCGCAGATCATGTCCTCTAGTCCTTTGAGAAGGCCTAGGGACAAAAAGCTCATCCGCCAAGCTATTATATTGCCCTCTGATGTATTTATACATGTTAATTAGATCTCCTCTAAGGCGTCTTTTCTCTAGACTAAATAAACCCAGTTTATCTAACCTTTCTTGGTAAGTGAGACCTTCCATCCCACGTATCAATTTTGTTGCTCGTCTCTGCACCTGCTCTAGAACTGCAATATCTTTTTTGTAATGTGGTGCCCAGAACTGAATTCCATATTCCAGATGTGGCCTTACTAGAGAGTTAAACAGGGGCAATATTATGCTAGCATCTCGAGTTTTTATTTCCCTTTTAATGCATCCCAAAATTTTGTTAGCTTTAGCTGCAGCGGCTTGGCATTGAGTACGATTATTTAACTTGTTGTCGATGAGTACTCCTAAGTCCTTCTCCAAGTTTGATGTCCCCAACTGTATCCCATTTATTTTGTATGGTGTTAGACCATTGGTACGACCAAAATGCATGACTTTACATTTGTCAACATTGAATTTCATCTGCCATGTATGTGCCCATATAGCCATCCTATCCAGATCCTGTTGCAATATAACACTATCTTCCTTAGAGTTGATGATTCTGCACAATTTTGTATCATCTGCAAAAATAGCAACATTGCTCACTACTGTATCCACTAGGTCATTAATAAATAAATTGAAGAGCACTGGACCCAGTACAGACCCCTGTGGGACCCCACTGCTAACAGTCTCCCATTTTGAGTATGATCCATTGACCACAACTCTTTGTTTTCTGTCCATTAGCCAGTTCCCTATCCAAGCACACAGACTCTTCCCCAGTCCTTGCATCCTCATCTTTTGCACCAGACTTTTGTGGGGAACAGTGTCGAAGGCCTTAGCAAAGTCTAAGTATATCACATCTACAGCATTCCCAATATCCATATTAGCATTCACTACCTCATAAAAGCTGAGCATGTTAGTCAAACAGGACCTGTCTTTAGTAAACCCATGTTGATGCTGAGAAATAAGAATATTTTCTACTATGAAGTCATGTATAGTATCTCTTAGTAACCCCTCAAATAGTTTGCATACAACTGATGTTAAGCTTACAGGTCTATAATTTCCTGGATCTGATTTTTTGCCCTTCTTAAATAATGGGAAAACGTGGGCTGTACGCCAATCCACTGGGACTCTGCCAGTTGCAAGAGAGTCACAAAAGATAAGATAAAGGGGTTTATCTATAACTGAACTTAATTCCCTTAGGACCCGAGGATGCATGCCATCCGGGCCAGGTGCCTTGTCTATTTTTAATTTATTTAGTCTTGCCTTTACTTCTTCCTGCGTTAAGTATTTAATATTACAGTTAGAAGATTGAGACTCTTCCGCCTCTGTAATTTGCAACAGTGCTGTTTCCTTTGTAAAGACAGAAGCAAAGAAAGCATTTAATAACTCTGCCTTACCTTGGTCATCCACCATTGAGTTTCCACCTTCATCCTTTAGGAGTCCTATACAGTCAACCTTTCTTTTTTTAGAGTTGATGTACTTGTAAAACATTTTTGGGTTAGATTTGATATCCCTAGCGATTTGATTTTCAGCTTCGATCTTTGCTAGCCTAATCTCTTTTTTACAATTTTTATTGCACTCCTTGTAATTGCTGAGTGCAGCCTCGGACCCCTCCTGTTTTAGGACCTTATAGGCATTCTTTTTCCTCTTCATTTTATCTCTAACCTTTCTATTCATCCATAGAGGCCTTTTTTTATTCCTAGACATTTTGTTTCCATATGGGATATACATACTACAATATTGATTGAGAATACGTTTAAAAGCTTGCCATTTCCCTTCAGTGTCCTCCCCTTGTAGTACATTATCCCAGTTCACCAAACTTAGTGCCTGCCTAATTTGATTGAACTTTGCTTTTCTAAAATTCATAGTTTTAGTGGTCCCGCTGCCCCGTGGCCTATCAGTCACCAGATCAAACGTTATCATGTTGTGATCACTATTTCCCAAATGTTCTTGAACCTGCACATTTGATACATTATCTGGTCTATTCGAAATGATCAGATCCAGTAACGCATTCCCCCTAGTTGGTTCCGTTACCATTTGAGTCAAGTAATTGTCCTGTAGTGCTGCCAGAAATCTGCTGCTTTTACCAGAATGGGTAGCCTCAATACCCCAGTCAAAGTCAATATATATATATACACTCCATCTTTTTAACCATTTAAGCCTTTTGGATGTAGAGGCTACGTCCAAAAGGCCGCATGTGCGTTCCCGGGGCCGATTGCGCGCATGCATACGCGCTCCTGGGCAGCGGTTCATTAGCCCAGGGATAATTGAATCGTGACATGGTGTCCGATCATTGATCTCTTTCCCCGGCAGAAAAAGCAACGGCTTCTCTCAAAAGCCTCGCTCTTTCTGCCTCTTACGCCCCCCCCTACGTCCCTCTAAGCGTACATGTTACCCTTAGAGTGATGTAATGTAAATAAACTCATAGTTGTCATCTTGTGGCCAAATAGTAAAACTACATATACATGTTAAATAAAATAAACACATATTTACATAAAAAAATTACTATTTACATCCCACCCTCCCAAAATACTCAAAATGTTTAACCAGTTCACCCCCAAGGGTTTTTACTCTAACGGACCAGAGCAATTTTCACTTGTCAGTGCTCCTCCCTTTTATTCCCTAATAACTTTATTACTACTAATCACAAGAAAATGATCTATACCTTGTTTTTTTCGCCACCAATTAGGCGTTCTGTGGGTAGTACATTTTGCTAAGAATTTTGTTTATTATAAATGCGTTTTAATGGGAAAAAACAAAAAAAATGAAAATAAAAATCATTATTTCTCAGTTTTCAGCCATTATACTTTAAAATTAAATTGAAAGATAATATACGCGCCCTCTGTCTCAAAAACATAGGAGTATACAGTCCCAACCTAGTAACCGAAAAGTCCTCAGACAGGTTCCTCAGATTCAGCTGTAGTCCAGAATAACCGGCTCCTTAGTTCAGGACAATCATCTCAACATGTAAAGAATAAAGAAAGGCTCATAGCATAATACTGCTTTACATCCGGTCACTCCCTCACCAAGATGTTACCACCGTGTGTTGTTAAAACTCTCTTTAGTGTTTGTCAATGTTGGAGGTGTGAGCAGCCCGGCCCGGGACAGCCAGTAACAGTGGAAATCTCGCCATTTGACTGGAATAAGGAGTTTTCTGGTGTGTACCCCCATGTGTGATCAATCCCGCCTCCGGAGATTTGGGAGGAAAGCTGGGGTGAGTGCGGGCACATAGGGGGTTGTGTCTTGGCACAGGTGATTGAAAGGTGACCCTTATAACAACACACGGTGGTAACATCTTGGTGAGGGAGTGACCGGATGTAAAGCAGTATTATGCTATGAGCCTTTCTTTATTCTTTACATGTTGAGATGATTGTCCTGAACTAAGGAGCCGGTTATTCTGGACTACAGCTGAATCTGAGGAACCTGTCTGAGGACTTTTCGGTTACTAGGTTGGGACTGTATACTCCTATGTTTTTGAGACAGAGGGCGCGTATATTATCTTTCAATTTATTGTATTGTATCACACTACTTTCATTACGCGAACCATCAAGTGTAAACCTTGTATCCTGAGCGCATACTTTTTTGCTGTTATACTTTAAAATTAAACATTCTCCTGTGGGTAAAACAAACATATTTTATTTGCCCAGTTGTCCCGATTATTAAACCGTTTAAATTATGTCCCTATCACAATGTATGGCGACAATATATTATTTTGAAATATAGGTGTTATTTTTCTGTTCTGTTTTTTTTTTTTTTCTTCTGGCCAGAATTACAAGCCCCTATATAATAAATTAAAATAAATTTTCCCCTATAAAATTGTGATTAAAAAAGCGGAGTCCCTAAGGCAACTATTTATTTATTTATTTGAAGCTGATTTTTTTTTTTTTACAAGTGTTTTCTTTTTTTTTGGGGGGGGGGGGTTGAAGTGTAATTTCATCAATTTTATTAATAGTGTGTATGTACTTGTATATGTATGTACTTTGTATTTGTAATATACTTTTTGGCCACAAGATGGCGCTAGTGAACACTCCCGTATAGGAAGTGATCACTTTTTTTTTTTTTTTTTTTTTTTTTTTACACTTTATTAAACTGTTACAGTTTCCTGTTTTTGTGAATGGAGGTGGCCGCTGTTCGCGGTCGCGTCCATTCACTCCAGGCAGTGCGATTGGGTAGAGAACTGCTCGGTCCTCTTCCCCAATCACCCAGCACGGGAACCCGATGGAAACGGTGGCGGTAGCGGCGCGAACACGTGCGGAGCAGCGGCGGGAATGCGCGACGTATTAAATCGTCATGTTGCCATTAACAGGCAAAAGCATGACGTTTTAATACGTTAGTTTGCCGTTAAATGATTAATTAAAAAATTACAATTAAAAAAACGTAAATATTTACCTAAAGGTCTAAAATTTTTCAATATCCATGTAAAGATGAAATATAATTTTTCTCTTTTTTTTTTATTATAAGATTGTAAATAGTGATGGATGCAAAACGGAAGAAAGGCAATTTTATTTCCAAATAAAATATTGTCGCCATACATTGTGATAGGGACATAATTTAAATGGTGTATTACCTGGGACTATTAGGCAAATACAGTACGTGGGTTTTAACCACTTAAGGACCACAGTCTTTTCGCCCCTTAAGGACCAGAGCCTTTTTCTCCATTCAGACCACTGCAGCTTTCACGGTTTATTGCTCGGTCATACAACCTACCACCTAAAGGAATTTTACCTCCTTTTCTTGTCACTAATACAGCTTTCTTTTGCTGCTATTTGATTGCTGCTGCGAGTTTTAGTTTTTATTATATTCATCAAAAAAGACATGAATTTTGGCAAAAAAATGACTTTTGTAACTTGCTGTGCTGACACTTTTCAAATAAAGTAAAATTTCCTATACATTTGAGCGCGAAAGTTATTCTGCTACATGTCTTTGATAAAAAAAAACCATTCAGTGTATATTTATTGGATTGGGTAAAAGTTATAGCGTTTACAAACTATGGTGCCAAAAGTGAATTTTCCCATTTTCAAGCATCTCTGACTTTTCTGCACACCTGTCAGGTTTCATGAGGGGCTAAAATTCCAGGATAGTACAAATACCCCCCAAATGACCCCATTTTGGAAAGAAGACATCCCAAAGTATTCAGTGAGAGGCATGGTGAGTTCATAGAAGATTTTATTTTTTGTCACAAGTTAGTGGAAAATGACACTTTGTGACAACAACAAAAAAAAAAGTTTTAATTTCTTCTAACTTGCGACAAAAAAAATTAAATCTGCCACGGACTCACTATGCTCCTCTCTGAATACCTTGAAGTGTCTACTTTCCAAAATGGGGTCATTTGTGGGGTGTGTTCACTGTCCTGGCATTTTGGGGGGTGCCTAATTGTAAGCACCCCTGTAAAGCCTAAAGATGCTCATTGGACTTTGGGCCCCTTAGCGCAGTTAGGCTGCAAAAAAGTGCCACACATGCGGTATTGCCGTACTCAGGAGAAGTAGTATAATGTGTTTTGGGGTGTATTTTTACACATACCCATGCTGGGTGGGAGAAATATCTCCGTAAATGACAATTGTTTTATTTTTTTTTACACACAATTGTCTATTTATAGAGATATTTCTCCCACTCAGCATGGGTATGTGGAAAAATACACCCCAAAACACATTATACTACTTCTCCTGAGTACGGCGATACCACATGTGTGGCACTTTTTTGCACCCTAACTGCGCTAAGGGGCCCAAAGTTCAATGAGTACCTTTAGGATTTCACAGGTCATTTTGAGAAATTTCGTTTCAAGACTACTCCTCACGGTTTAGGGCCCCTAAAATGCCAGGACAGTATAGGAACCCCACAAATTACCCCATTTTAGAAAGAAGACACCCCAAGGTATTCCGTTAGGAGGATGGTGAGTTCATAGAAGATTTTTTTTTTTTTTTTGTCACAAGTTAGCGGAAATTGATTTTAATTGTTTTTTTTCACAAAGTGTCATTTTCCGCTAACTTGTGACAAAAAATAAAATCTTCTATGAACTCACCATACTCCTAACGGAATACCTTGGGGTGTCTTCTTTCTAAAATGGGGTCATTTGTGGGGTTCCTATACTGCCCTGGCATTTTAGGGGCCCTAAACCGTGAGGAGTAGTCTTGAAACCAAATGTCGCAAAATGACCTGTGAAATCTTAAAGGTACTCATTGGATTTTGGGCCCCTTAGCGCACTTAGGGTGCAAAAAAGTGTCACACATGTGGTATCGCCGTACTCAGAAGAAGTAGTATATTGTGTTTTGGGGTGTATTTTTTACACATACCCATGCTGGGTGGGAGAAATATCTCTGTAAATGACAATTGTTTGATTTTTTTTTTTACACACAATTGTCCATTTACAGAGAGATTTCTTCCACCCAGCATGGGTATGTGTAAAAATACACCCCAAAACACAATATACTACTTCTTCTGAGTACGGCGATACCACATGTGTGACACTTTTTTGCAACCTAGGTGCGCTAAGGGGCCTAACGTCCTATTCACAGGTCATTTTGAGGCATTTGGATTCTAGACTACTGCTCACTGTTTAGGGCCCCTAAAATGCCAGGGCAGTATAGGAACCCCACAAGTGACCCCATTTTAGAAAGACACCCCAAGGTATTCTGTGAGGAGTATGGTGAGTTCATAGAAGATTTTTTTTTTGTCACAATCTTCTATGAACTCATCATACACCTAACAGAATACCTTGGGGTGTCTTCTTTCTAAAATGGGGTCACTTGTGGGGTTCCTATACTGCCCTGGCATTTTACAGGCCCAAAACTGTAAGTAGTCTGGAAACCAAATTTCTCAAAATGACTGTTCAGGGGTATAAGCATCTGCAAATTTTGATGACAGGTGGTGTATGAGGGGGCAAATTTTGTGGAACCGGTCATAAGCAGGGTGGCCTCTTAGATGACAGGATGTTTTGGGCCTGATCTGATGGATAGGAGTGCTAGGGGGGTGACAGGAGGTGATTGATGGGTGCAGTTAGAGGGGAAAATAGATGCAATCAATGCACTGGGGAGGTGATCGGAAGGGGGTCTGAGGGGGATCTGAGGGTTTGGCCGAGTGATCAGGAGCCCACACGGGGCAAATTAGGGCCTGATCTGATGGGTAGGTGTGCTAGGGGGTGACAGGAGGTGATTGATGGGTGTCTCAAGGTGTGATTAGAGGGGGGAAATAGATGCAAGCAATGCACTAGCGAGGTGATCAGGGCTGGGGTCTGAGGGCGTTCTGAGGTGTGGGCGGGTGATTGGGTGCCCGCAAGGGGCAGATTAGGGTCTATTCTGATGGGTAACAGTGACAGGTGGTGATAGGGGGTGATTGATGGGTAATTAGTGGGTGTTTAAAGGAGAGAAGAGATGTAAACAGTGCACTTGGGAGGTGATCTGATGTCGGATCTGCGGGCGATCTATTGGTGTGGGTGGGTGATCAGATTGCCCGCAAGGGGCAGGTTAGGGGCTGATTGATGGGTGGCAGTGACAGGGGGTGATTGATGGGTGGCAGTGACAGGGGGTGATTGATAGGTGATTGACAGGTGATCAGTGGGTTATTACAGGGAATAACAGATGTAAATATTGCACTGGCGAATTGATAAGGGGGGGTCTGAGGGCAATCTGAGCGTGTGGGCGGGTGATTGGGTGCCCGCAAGGGGCAGATTAGGGTCTAATCTGATGGGTAACAGTGACAGGTGGTGATAGGGGGTGATTGATGGGTAATTAGTGGGTGTTTAGAGGAGAGAAGAGATGTAAACACTGCACTTGGGAGGTGATCTGGTGTCGGATCTGCGGGCGATCTATTGGTGTGGGTGGGTGATCAGATTGCCCGCAAGGGGCAGGTTAGGGGCTGATTGATGGGTAGTAACAGGGGGTGATTGACGGGTGATTGACGGGTGATTGACAGGTGATTGACAGGTGATCAGGGGGGATAGATGCATACAGTACACGGGGGGGGGGGGTCTGGGGAGAATCTGAGGGGTGGGGGGTGATCAGGAGGGAGTAGGGGGCAGATTAGGGACTAAAAAAAAAAAAATAGCGTTGACAGATAGTGATAGGGAGTGATTGATAGGTGATTAGGGGGGTGACTGGGTGCAAACAGTGGTCTGGGGGGTGGGCAGGGGGGGGTCTGAGGGGTGCTGTGGGCGATCAGGGGGGGGGGAAAATCAGTGTGCTTGGGTGCAGACTAGGGTGGCTGCAGCCTGCCCTGGTGGTCCCTCGGACACTGGGACCACCAGGGCAGGAGGCAGCCAGTATAATAGGCTTTGTATACATTACAAAGCCTATTATACATGCGTGCAGCGGCGATCCGGGTGCTAGTAACCCGCCGGCGCTTCTGAACGGCCGGCGGGTTACAGCGAACGGTGGGCGGAGCCAGTCCCCGGCGGCTGATCGCGTCACGAATGACGCGATCGCCGCATAGCCACTCCCGCAGCCGCCCCCGCCGATGGGCGTATTGCGGTCGTTTGGGCCCGGACTTTGCCGCCGCCCATCGGCTGGGGGCAGTCCTCAAGTGGTTAATTATGAAGGCATGTATCATTTTAAAACTATAATGGCCGAAAAATGAGAATTTTGAGAGAGCTGGCAGGCTGATCGCAGATCCCCACTCTGTGTTTCTAATCCCTGCCAATCCCTGCCTCCAGGACTTGACGCCAATCGGCGTTAGGCGATCCTGACGGCACCACCTTCCCACCGCCGATTGGCATGAGGCGCTCGGGTAGAGGTTAAACAATGCCATTTGCCTGGATGTCATGCTGAGCTTTTAGGCTTTAGTTGTTTTTGAGTCACACACCTGCAACACGCATGCAGCCAGTGAAGTCAGACTAGAGACAAAGGCCCATATGCAATTCACTTTTTTAGTATGACCATTACTCTCTCTGCTCTACTGCTGTGAAGATAATATTCCACTAAAGCTACATACACCCTAACATTTATTGTTAACTGCAACAATACTTGACCACTCTGGTGACAGTCCGGGGCCAAGGACTGTACATTATGTGAATGTGGCAGGAGTAACAACGGAGTGGCTTTGGTGGATAGGATGAAAAGGAAAACTATGCTCTCGGGGTTAGATCGGGGATCATCGCCGCTAAAGATATTGTCGGATCTCAAGATTTTTGGCTGAGACAGTCTTTAAAGGGACTCTGTAACAAAAATGTCATTGTGTTTTCTACCATCCTACAAGTTCCTAAACCTATTATAATGTGCTCTGGCTTACTGCAGCACTTTATACTATCACTATCTCTGTAATAAATCTTATCTTTCCCCTGTCAGACTTGTCATCCTGTGTCTGGAAGGCTGCCAACTCTTCAGTGTGATTTGCTATGCATGCCCCCTCTATGCACACTCCCCTGTGTGTGTGTTATTTACATTAGCCAGCTTTTCTCTGCTCTCTTATCTTTTACAAGCTGGATAAATCCTCTGTTCACATACTGATGAGTCACATACTGCAGAATTACAGACAACCGGGCAGAGCTGTCTGCAAGAGTAAACAAACAATCAGCTTGTAACTCTTCAGTGAGCTGCAGGGGGAAAGTAACACACAAATGATCTCTAGAGTTTTAAAAGGAAGGCTGTATACAGCCTGATTGTGTATGGATGTATTTTCTATGTGTGGACATACTGTACATCAACCTACTTCCTGTTTTGGTGGCCATTTTGTTTGTTTACAAACAAACTTTTTAAAACTGTTTTTGACTACTTTTCTCTTTCAAAATTTTTTATTGAGATTTTTACACGACAATATATCATCTGTTGCAGGCTTAGCACAGAATGAACTGAACATAGACGTACAAATTATACATTGGTAAACCAGCACAATAGTCTAGCCTAAGGCTCACAACTACACTAAAGTTATATCAACTGACAAAGTGCTGTTTTCTATCAATTTTTAAAATTAACATGACTTAATCGGGCGCTTGAACCCGCAGATATAGATTGAAGGGGAGAGGTCCCTTCTAGGTAGAAGGAAAGAAGACAGGAAAGTAGGAAAAAAAAAAAAGCGGGAAAGAAGAAAGAAGAGATGAGGATGTCTGGGGCCCTCTTTTAGCCTCTTATCTATTGCAAGAAAGCAATGAGCATTAGGGTAAGCAGTGGTTGCCTAAATTATTTGAGGCAAGCCTATATATAAGCGCCAAGGATTCCATATTTTATAATGTCTCTCCACCTTGTCTTCCAGTACTCCAGCCATCTGCTCTTGGGTCATAAAGTTTGTTACTCTGCTTTTCAGTTCTTCAAATGAAACAAACTGAGTCCTCCATGCTCGTGCTATTACTTGAGAGGCTGCTACAAAAATAAAGTTAGCCAGGATGTTTTGAGATTTATTGAGTGTTTCTAGTCTGGAGTGCAGGAGAGCAGACCATGGATCTTTAGCTATTGGTTTGTTAAATAATGATCTGAGCAGTCTATACACCCGAGACCAGAACCTTGAGAGCATGGGGCATTGCCAGAAAGTGTGTAGCATATCGCCTTTAGTATCACAACCTCGAAAACAATTACCAGTGTTAGATTGGGAAAGGTGACGGAGTCTAGAGGGTACCCAGTACCATCGTAGCATCACTTTATAGGCTGATTCAACCAATGCTAGGTTGAGAGATAGTTTAGGGATCGTGTCCCATATCTTTCCCCATTCTTCTTTAGTTTTTGTGCTACCCAAATCAGATTCCCATCTTTGTACATATCCATGGTGGAAGGATTGGGGTGGATCATTAAGTAAAGCATATATTTCTGATATTGTTCCTTTGGCAAAGGGATCTGAGGCACAATACCTCTCAAATCTGGTCATTATAAGGGGAAATTGTGTCTGATGTGGAAATAAAGATTTCAGCCAGTGGTTTAATTGCATGTGTCGGAATCTTTCTGTTGTTGGAATTTGATATTTTTCACAGAGATTGTCCCAGGTCAGTATGCCTGAGCTATTGGTCAGAGCTTTAACTTGTTCCAATCCCCGGTCCCTCCACCATTTAAAACTCCTGGGGTTATCGTATGCTGGGGTAAATAGTGGGTTATCTATGAAGGATACCAATGGTAAGGTGGGTGACATTAATCCTGAAGAATAGCGTACCGTATCCCAAACTGTTAGACAGTGTTGCATAATTATGCTTAAATTCTTGGGGCGAAGCTTCTTGGGGAGCCAGACAGGGGTTTGGATTGATTGGGGAGCAGCTGCCGGGATATCAAATAGAGTCCACGTGGGCATCCTGGGCCCTTTATAGAGGGAGATAAGGTGGTTCAGCTGTGCTGCCCGATAATAATTGGTAAGATTGGGGACCCCCAGTCCTCCGTCTCTCTTGTGTGCATACAATGTCGCCCTTGGGATTCTAGGGCGGGATTTGTTCCAAATGAAACTATTTAATTTGCTCTGTAGCATCCTGAGAAAGTGAGGAGGGACATGGGTCGGTAATAACCTGAAAAGGTAGAGGATCTTAGGAAGGAGTGTCATTTTTATGGAATTTATCCGACCCAACCAGGAGAGGTTATGTGAGGACCATTGTGTCAGAGAATGAGTGATTAATTTTGCTAAAGGATAATAATTGTGTCTAAATAGTGCTTGGTGAGAGGCCGTCAATTTTATTCCCAGGTAGTCAATATAAGTGTCCGACCATGAAAAGGGGAACTGGGTTTTTAAGGTTTCACTTATATTGGAAGGTAGGGTGATATTGAGGATTTTAGATTTGGCTGTGTTAACCTGGAGCCCTGAGACCTTGGAGAATCTGGTTAATAGGGACATAAGCTCTGGGAGAGAGGATTCTGGTCTAGTGATGAATATTAATAGGTCATCCGCAAATAGATTGAGTTTATGGTGGATACCTGTCAATTCTACCCCTGTAATTCCATTATTTTGTCGGATGGCAATTGCTAGGGGCTCCATGGCCATGATGAAAAGGATAGGGGACAGCGGGCACCCTTGCCTAGTACCCCTATTTATCTGGAAGAGGGGAGAGGTTTGGCCTGCGTAATGAATGCTAGCTGAGGGTTTGGAGTATAAAATTCTTACCCAAGAAGAGAAAGAGCCATCTAGCCCCCATTTATTCAGCACTGCAAATAAGTATTCCCATGAGACTGTGTCGAAGGCCTTGTAAATATCGAGGGAGAGACACATGCCCTCTATTTTCCTAGAGTGTAATAATTCAAATACTTGGAGTGCTCGTAATGTAGCATCAGAGGCCTGGCGCCCTGGTACAAAGCCGGTTTGGTCTTTATGGATTACGTTTGCTAAAAACTTATTTATTCGGGTAGCCAGAACCTTCCCCAGTAGTTTATTATCTATATTCAGCAAAGATATAGGTCTGAATTGCTGGAGGTCTAGAGGCTCCTGTTCTGTCTTGGGAAGCATTGCTATATCGGCTTGTAGGGAGCTGGTATGGGGGGTCTGGTCTCTCTTGTAGGCGTTAAAAAGTGAGACCAGGAGAGGTCCCAATGCCGTAGCAAATTTTTTATAGAATAGGCCAGAAAAGCCATCAGGCCCCGGAGTTTTGGAGATTTTGATTGCTTTAATGGCTTCCAGTATTTCGTTTAATGTTATGTCCCCATTAAGGGACTCTATAGAGTCTGTAGGGATTTGTGGGAGCGAGACTGAGTCTAAAAAGGATTTAATGTCTGGAGATGAGGGGGGGGTGTGTCTGGGCATACAAATTGCTTAAGAAATTATGGAAGCTGTCAGTGATTTTGAGTGGGTCTGAGGTAGTTGAACCTGTAGGTAAACGGACCGTTGTTGTAGGGGGTCTATAGATCCTGTTTTTAAGTTTGTTGGCTAGCAGTGTGTGTGGTTTGTTAGCCCATCTGTAGTATCTATTTCGCTGCCACCTAAGGCATTTTTCGACTGTGTCGGTTAATTTAGAGTCTAGCTGTGCCCGAAATGCGTCCCTTTCTTGCTTCAGTTGGGTGGATGGGGTCTTTTTCCAGGCTGCTTCCGCAGCTTCAAACTTGTTGGTCAGCTCTGTGACCTCTTTCTGGCGTTGTTTTTTAATATATGAGGCCAGGCCTATTATGCGGCCGCGTACTGTCACTTTTAATGCTTCCCAAAGGGTCACAGGAGAAGAGACAGATCCACCGTTCTCATCCAAATATTCCTCCAAATAGGAGTGGATTTTATCTAAAGTTGTTGGATCAGAGAGCAGTGAATCGTTCATTCGCCATTTGAAGCTGGATTTCCTGGGAACTAGAGAGGAAAGTTGTGTAAGCAGGGGGCTGTGATCTGACCAAGGGACTGCTAAGATTTTGGATTTAATTATATTTGGGAGTAGTTGTTGAGGTATGAACAGATGATCTATCCTGCAAAAGGTGCCATGGGGGTTGGAGTAGAATGTATAGTCTTGCATGGTGGGGTTTACCTCCCTCCAAGCATCATATAGATTTTGAGATCGAAATAAGGAGTATATGGCCGATGGGCATGGGGCCCCAGGGGCCTGGGATGTGGTAGTCTGGGGTGTTGGTTTAGACCTATCCAGCTTTTCATCTAGTACTGAGTTAGTGTCCCCGCACAATATGAGAGTGCCCACTTTATGGCTGTTGATGACCTGGACCAGATGGGAGAGGAACCGCTCCTGGAATCTATTGGGTGCATAATATGATACGAGTGTCAAGGAAACATCTCCCAGGGTCCCTACCAGCAGCACATATCTCCCGGTTGGGTCGATAACCTGGGTTATACATTTAAAGGGTAGTCCTCTGCGAAACGCTATTGTGACCCCCCTCACCTTCTCACGCGCCTTAGAGCTATAGGTCAGTGGGTAATGGTAGCTGAGAAAAGAGGGGTGGGAAGACACTGAGAATCTGGTTTCCTGCAGGCAGACAATGTCCGCCTTACAGGACTTGTAGTAACGGAATGCCTTGGCTCTTTTCTGTGGGACGTTGAAACCTTGCACATTATGTGAGATTATTGTTAAGCCTCCTAGATCGTTATGTAATGCCATTGTGCCAGATGAATGATTTTATAACCATGTTGTTATCGTGCCAGAGGGAGAGGGGGGGCCCCAGGAGACAGTAAAGAGATAGGGAAAGTTGAAGAGATAAGGGGTGAGAAACTAGATAAGGGTAGCAAAGAAAAGTGAGATAGAGGCGTCCCTCTAGTCGGAGGCCAAACAGAGGGAGGCCTGAGAATACCTGTGAATGACTGGCCCTGCGCTTTAAGAGCGCAGGGAAAGTCAAAAGCACGCTCAGCAATGCTGAGAGTAAGGCCAAAAACATGGCAGGGGGTCAGTGACCCCTCCCAGCCGCATAGTTTGTTAAAACAAAAAAAAACAAAAAAATATCATAGTTTAAACACCTACAGAAGACCAAACAGGCTCCAGCCTAAAACACAAGATATAACGGACAAAGTGTACTGTATATAGTTCTGAGTCCAACATCACCTGGAGGAGGAAAAAGGTTAATCAGGAGTTAAAAGACATAAGATGGTATTTTCCCCCTTTTTTAGCCGAGAGGGTCAGCTGTGAAAAAAGATAGACAGACAGTGTCTCATCCGATTTACTGTACTGTTCCTGAGTTATCCATAGGGTCAATCTTCTATTTATCCTGACTTTAGTCTAGTGGCAAGATTAACTAGACAGCAAGTCTGCTGTTTTCTAAGCATACTTGTGAACTGATATGCTCAAACTTAAAGTGAGAAGAAAAAAAGAGATAGAAACAGATTGACGATCTCGCAGGCTAGGGTGGAACAGTCATCCTGGGTCAGACATCCTAGATGGAGAGGGTGAGATCACTTCTCGTCTAGACGCAGCACGGCGGGATTTAACCGTTTCCCAGAGGGGTTCAGAGCGGCTGGAATGTTGGCTGCGGGCTGGGGATCCAGCGGGTAGGCTGAGCTGTAGCAGTTCAAGCTTTCGTTGGGCTTCCTCGGGTGAAGAAGCAGTGATATGCTTGTTTTGATAAGTGAACATCAATTTAAAGGGGAATCCCCATTTGTATTTCACCTTATGTGCCAGCAATATTTGTAGGATAGGCTTCATTGCTCGTCTGCGCTGAATTGTGGCTGGGGCCAGGTCTGCAAAGAGCTGGTAGCTGTAGTTTTGGAATGTGAGTTCCGCCTTATCGCGGGCTGCCTTCAGGAGGGCCTCTTTTGTATTATAAAAAGTGGGCTTCACTATCACATCCCGGGGGGGGGCCTTTCTCTTTAAGTGGAGTAAGGGCCCTGTGGATGCGGTCGAACTCCAGTCTATCGATTGGTATGGACGGGTTCAGCTCCTGAAAAAGAGCGGTAACTGTGGACTGAAGGTCTGTCACTGTCTCCGGGATCCCGCGGATCCTGAGGTTGCAGCGCCGGGCCCTGTTCTCAAAGTCCTCCATTTTGAGGTGTGAGAGCTGCACATCTGCTTGTACTGTTTCTATATCTTTTTCGTGTGCATCCAGTACTACTGTAGCTTTGTCCATCTTTTGCTCAAGTTCATTTGTACGTTTGCCCAGTTCTCTGATCTCCCTCTTTAGCTGAGATGTGATGTGTGTGGAGGCCTCATCCAATCTGCGCTGCAGTATTGCCTCAAACTGCTCCAATAGAGCCCTGTCCCGTGCAGTTGTGCCCCCGGTACCTTTAGCTGTGGCAGTTAGCTTCCTTCTGCGGTCCACCGATTGACTCGAGGCGACGCTGCTGTTGTCGTCAGAGGCATGGGCTGGAGACTCAGCGCGCTGTTGTTGCCCGGACGCCATCTTGGGCGGGGTGCTGCTTGCGGAGGGAGGCTGGGATGCGACTCCTCCGTCCCGTTTGCCAGTACGGCGGCCGCCCATTCGTGTTCTAGGAGGGCTAGGGGGCTCTGCCGTTTTGGTGGGCTGGCTGGGACAGGTCTGCTGCGGGTGTGCCGAGGTCTAATGCGGCTGGGAGGTGCAGGACGAGGCTAGCACGCGTCCATCTTCCTCGGCTGCTGGCCACGCCCCTCGTTTTTGACTACTTTTAATGCGGCGGGCAGCGGCGAAATTGTGACAGAGGGTAATAGATGTCCGCTAACACACTGGTATGTTTACTTTTGTGTGATTTTAACAATACAGATTCTCTTTAAGGGCTTCCTCGGCCGAGTGTCCTCTTTCATGTGTACACCTAGCTTAAAGTGAATGGGAACCGCATTTAAATGAGACAGATACTTACCCAAGGAGAGGGAAGGCTCTGAGTCCTGTAGAGCCTTCCCGCTCCTCTCCTGGTCCCCTCGTTCCAGTGCTGGCTCGCCCGGTAGCAGTATTTGACTAAATTAGTCAAATACTGTTTTACCCGGCCGAAGGAGGCTTCAGAAGTCTTCAGGGAGCCCAAGTGCTCCTGAAGAAGGGCGGCCCTGTACTGCACCTGCGCAAGCACGCTCTCTTGCACACTCACGCCTGTGCAGTATGGAGACGCACGTCTTCGGAAGGACACGGCTCCCGAAGACTTCCAAATACCCTTTCGGTGGGGGATTGAAACGGGGGGGAGCCAGCACAGGATAGAGGGCACCAAGAGAGGAGACTGAAGGCTCTATATGACCCAGAGCCTTCCCTCTCCTTCGGTAAGTATTTGCTTTATTTATTTTTTTTAAATGCGGTTCCCATTCACTTTAAGGACTGATGTACACAGGCCAATATTTGCTCCCACTCCATGAACAATATGATCAAAATTATTAGGCCATTTGACTGAAAGTAAATTCTCCTGCAGATTGATTTTTGAGAGTATAAACTACTGATCATTTTATTGGTTGTTGCTCAGTAGAGCTTTTAAATGTGAATCAGTCCTGTACATCGCACAACCATATACTGTACCTGTGCAAACAGCTGATCGATGTTTACAGAAACCTGCTTGAAAGCAAAGCATGGTCAACCGAGTCACTGTTTTAGCGCTGAACAAGATATTTGTTATTGTGATCAACCAAAAGGCTGTCTGTAGGACAGCTCATGCATACAACCCCTTAGTTTGGGCAGTCATCAATGTACACCTGAACTGAGAGATATATGGAGGCTTCCATATTTATTTCCTTTTAAACAATACTAATCGCATCTGATCTGCATGCTTGTTCAGGGTCTATGGATAAACGTATTAGAGGCAGAGGACCAGCAAGACAATCTTTATTGTTTAAAGGACTCCCGAGGCCAACGCTTATAATCTATTTTTTTTTCTCACCTGGGGCTTCTTCCAGCCCCTAGCAGCCATCGCAGTCCCCCACCACAGCCCCAGTCCTCCTTGGTGTCCCCGCTAGCTGCCTCTTTCCTCCGTTGTGCTGCCTACAATGATTGCAACCCGCTGGCTGGGTCGGCTCTTCTGCGAGTGCCCACACGTCCACGTCATCTGGCTCATACTGCGCCTGCGCAGTAGTTGTGCTCAGGTGCAGTATGCGTCAGATAACGTAGATGTGCAGGCGCAGAAGCGCCAACCCCGCCCGCGGGTCGCGATAGTTACGGGCGGCCAGTAGGGACACCGAGGAGGACCAAAGGCTGCGGCGAAGGACTCGGACGACTGCTAGTGCTGGAAGAAGCCCCAGGTTAGTAAAAATAATTGTAAGCGTTTGCCGCGGGAGTCCTTCTAAAAGAACTATATATGTCGGCCTCCATGTCCCTCTCACGTCAGTGTGCTTTTAAGCCAGATTTTAATAAATCCATACCTTGCATTACAGGGTAATTCTTTGCCAGACAAAAAGTGGATATCCTTGTATTTAGAAAGGACACTATCATTTTTACTGATGCGAATTATCAACTTCAATGAAATATGGTTTTATGTTCACAGCCAGAATACTGAATTCAGTAAGAACAGAATGTACTATACCAGTAATATTTTTATGTTTCTAAATTAAATTTATATATTTTTTATTTTATTTTTTTGCAGCACTGGATACAAAAGCTAGCAACTTGTCAACTTTATCGAAGAAATACCGCCAAGATGCTAAATACCTGAATATGCGATCAACCTATGCTAAACTGGCAGCTGTGGCAGTGTTTTCAGTAATGCTCATTGTGTACATTCGGTTCTGGTGGCTGTGAAATAGAACAGATCTAACAAAACTGTAGAGGTTAGATTTGGAATATTTGCCAGTGTCTTGAACAGGTTGTTGTTTACCATAATGTTTGCCTCTCGACTGATGGAGAGCCAGACTGCTAATACCTGCTTCAAATCAGTCTTGAGGATCACCCAGTTTTTGGATTAAAGTGTATAAAAAAAAAATCAAAAAAACTGGCTTGGAGATGGCGTTAATATTTTCTGAATGAGGAAAGAAACCTCTAGAAATAATGGTGTTTTATGTCTTTGAGATGGATAGTAATGAGCAAAATGGTCTACGAACATGCTAATTACCTTTACCTGAATAAGCTTGGGGATAGTAAATCACTTAATATTTAACACCGCAGCTGATTAGCTGGGCTGGCTTATGCAAGGTTTCATTTGCGCATCTCAATTTCTAGTTCCTGAGTAGGAAGAATTTGCTTATAAGGAGAATAGTTTGCTCATCACTAGTTGCACCATCACTTGTAGTAATTCTTTTTATTGCAATTCCACGTAACAATACTTGACATTTTATACATTTTGTGCATGTCTCCTAATTATCCTTTCCTGATGGGCAATGCTGTGGCAACACCTGTCATAAATAGTTCAATATGTTGCCAAGAGAAATAAAATGCCTGCCTTCTCAAAGTAAGCCTAATTGATTCTTAAAATAATTAATAGCATTTTGTCTTAATGAAAAAGGGAAGGCTGTATTTATTGCAGTCTGTAAGCTTTGTTTCTCACGATGTCCTTAAAGGTCACCTATAATAAAGGAAATATGGAAGCTGTCATCTTATTTTTCAAATATGGTAATTGCCTAAATGTTATGATGGTCCTTTGCCTCTGATATATTGCGTTTCTGATCCAGAAGTAGTATGGAAAACAGGCCATCTGATTCAAATATGACTTGTATGCTTGTTGGATCTGTGTGACTAAAAATGCAGAAACCAAAAGCTCTGCCGGACAGACAGTATATCAAATTTTGTGAAATGGAATAAAGATGGCAGCCTCTGTATTCCTCACTTCATGTTTCAGTTCCCTATACTGATCAAATCATGCCATGAAAATCACTTGCTGAGTGGTAGTTTGAAGCTGATGATTCAAGTTCTCATTAACTATGTTAGAGTGTAGTGTTAACAGATTTATTTATTTTTTTTCAGAAAGAAAAAAAAAAAACTCATGTAACATAGTCACTTTGCACCGACCAAAGGGCAGAGGAAGTGGCCTAGGAAATAAGGATAAACACATCTCCTAGACAGATACACTTCACTGTTATTGGAATTTTATTGTGTACCTGAACGTTTGTACAAAATATGATCTAATATTAAAATCTTTCTGCCCCACCCCACCCCCATAATGGCTGATTGCTAAAATCCGCTCACTGTGAGATTTTGAAGGTTCCGGAGCATTGCATCAGATTTTGATAGTTGTATGTATTTACTATACTTAGCTGTGCTGTTAATTTGTCATTTTGTCAGAGCTACAAAAAAATGTTTTGCTTAAACCCAACAACAAAAATGGAAAACAAATACAGCTGAGCATTTTTCTTATGCACTGTATTTTTGGGATGCTATATAAACGTCATGGTGATGACTTAAAAAAAAAATATTTTAATAAATATAATTACTGAAACTGTCATGTTCCAAATATATTTTTATTTTATAACATGCAATAACTTAATACATTTCTTGTTAGACATAAAGGGGTTGATTCACTTAAAGCCTTAATATTGCATGCACAGACAGCTGCTCTGCTAAGGGCTTTTAGGGGCCTTTTACACTTAAAGAGGATCTCCAGTGAAAATAATGTAATAAAAAAGTGCTTCATTTTTACAATAATTATGTATAAATGATTTAGTCATTGTAAAATATTTTAAATCCCTAATTTATATTCTGTTTGTGAAAATGAATAGATTTCTCATGTGAAAGGGGGAATCAGCTACTGATTGGGATAAAGTTCAATTCTTGGTCGGAGTTTCTCTTTAAGGACCACTATCGCAAAAAAAAGTAGGCAGTTAAAATCTGACAGAACCGACAGGTTTTGGGCCAGTCCATCTCTTCATGGGGATTCTCAGGGTTTTCTTTGTTTTCAGTAGCATTTCCTAAACAGCAGCTAAACTGCCAAAATAGTAAGCTATCAGCCAGCCTCCCTAATCACTTGCACACTATTTTGTCAGTTAGACTTTGCAACTGCTGTTCAGGAAATTCTGTTGAAAACCCTGAAAATCCCCCATGAGGATGGAAGTTGCTAAGTCTAACTGACAAAAACCGTGTGCAAGTCAATAGGGAGGCTGGCTGGTATCTTATTGCTTTGACGGTTAAACTGACATTCAGGCTATGCTTCTGAAAACAAGGAAACTCCTGAAAATCCCCCATGAAGAGATGGACTAATCCAAAACCTGTCAGATTTGAACTGCTTACTTTTTTCGCTGGAGTGGTCTTTTTAAGCAGTTATTCAGTTATAACTGGAAAAAAATGATTTTCGAAGTCATGTACATGGTTTCCTATGGCTCAGTTCCTACTATACATGTTTCAACCGAAAGCTTTTTCTCAATGCCCTGCTATGAAAAATATGCACATCAACACATACCAATGGCTTAAAGAGAAACTCCGACCAAGAATTGAACTTTATCCCAATCAGCAGCTGATACCCCCTTTTACATGGGAAATCTATTCCTTTTCACAAACAGACCATCAGGGTGCGCTGTATGACTGATATTGTGGTGAAAAACCTCCCACAAGAAAAGTAAAAGGACTCTTGGCAGTTTCCTGTCTGTGAACCTTGTTGCATTGTGGCAAATGGCTGTTTACAGCTGTTTCCAACTGCCAAAAAAAACTATGGAGCAGCTACATCACCTGCCAACAGTAAAAATGTTCACTGGAGTTCCTCTTTAACCACCTTAGCGGTATGGACGAGCTCAGCTCGTCCATTACCGCCAGAGGGTGCCGCTCAGGCCCTGCTGGGCCGATTTTGATCAAATAAAGAGCAGCACACGCAGCCGGTACTTTGCCAGCCGCGTGTGCTGCCCGATCGCCGCCGCTCTGCGGCGATCCGCCGCGAGCAGCGGCGAAAGAGGGTCCCCCCAGCCGCCTGAGCCCTGCGCAGCCGGAACAATTAGTTCCGGCCAGCGCTAAGGGCTGGATCGGAGGCGGCAGACGTCAGGACGTCGGCTGACGTCCATGACGTCACTCCGCTCGTCGCCATGGCGACGAAGTAAACAAAACACGGAAGGCCGCTCATTGCGGCCTTCCGTGTTACTTTTGGCCGCCGGAGGCGATCAGAAGAACGCCTCCGGAGCGCCATCTAGTGGGCTTTCATGCAGCCAACTTTCAGTTGGCTGCATGAAATAGTTTTTTTTTTATTTAAAAAAAACCCTCATGCAGCTGCCCTGGCGATCTTAATAGAACGCCAGGGTGGTTAAGTGTAACAGAGCCCTGAATGAATCAGACCAAAAATCGGAGGCAATTTGGGCCTGATTTACTAATGCTATTTTGCAAAGTGTGAAACCTAAGGGTCCTTTTACAGTTGATGTGTTAGTATGTGTTAGTACACATTTTTCCATAGCAGTGCATTGTGAAAAGATTTCAGTTAAAATGCGTATAGTGGGAACTGTGCCATAGGAAAGTGTGTGTGTGTGTGTGTGTGTGTGTGTGTGTGTGTGTGTGTGTGTGTGTGTGTGTGTGTGTGTGTGTGTGTGTGTGTCTGGACAGTGTACTGGTTAAGGGCACCGCCTTTGACATGGGAGACCAGACCAGTGTTTGAATCCTGGCTAGGGTCAGTACCCTAGTCAGTACCCTTGCCTTGAACTTCAGTAAGGAGTTCAAGGCAAGACTCCCAACACTGCAAGGTGTCCTTGAGCGCGTCCCAGTGGCTGCAGCTCTTGAGCGCGAGTCCAACAGGAGAAAAGTGCTATACAAATGTTTGGAATATTATTATATAATACAGTATACAATAATTTTTTTTTGACGGGAAATGACGGGTGTCTCGCAAAAGAAAATCAGACTACATACAAGACGCATTATTGTGGAAAAAGAAATTCTCTGCTTTTATTTACATTTGAGCAAAAATGTCCAGTCCAAGTCCTTGTAGCCATTTCCTGACTTATGAGCAGTCACAATGCGCAGCCGCAGGTCCTCACTGAGCTCCTTTGTCTTAGCCATGACTGTCCGCAAACCAACTGCAGAGAGCTGCTGTTTGTTTTCACCTGTTGAGTTGATTAAAACAGCTGTTCCCAATTAATCAGGGTAATTAGGACTCTTTAGAACAGCTTGAACTATTTGGAATGGTATAAAACTTTGAATTTTCCCACAGACTGTGACAGTTTGTGAAGGGCATGAATAATTTTGGACTTGACACGTTTTGCTCAAATGTAAATAAAAGCTGATAAATGTGTTTTTTTTTTTTTTTTTTTCACAATATTGCTTTAGCCTATGACAGCGGATCACTTCCGCAGTAATGGAGGGGACAGCCGGGTCACACGGCTGTCCCCAGTACATCACTGCTGCAGATTGCAGTGCTTTACAATGTTTATAGACGGCGGTTTCGCCGTCTAACAGTCTCCGAGAGAAGAGACTGAAGGCGGAGCTCTGCCTTCCAAGCAGGAGATGCACGCGCAGCCTGCGATCGATCGCCTGCTAGCCCCATAGACGGCCGTTCATGCCAGTCGACGTGGAGCGGTCCTGGAGTTGCCGCACTATGCACGCCAATTGGCGTGGAGCAGTCGGCAAGTAGTTAAAGAGGAACTGTCGTGAAAATCGTAAAATTTAAAAACACATAGTTCATTTCTTCCAGAGCAAAATGAGCCATACATTACTTTTCTCCTATGTTGCGGTCACTTACAGTAAGTAGTAGAAATCTGACATTACCAACAGGATTTTGGGCTGGTCCATCTCTCCATAGGGGATTCTCAGCATGGCCTTTATTCTTTATAAAGACATTCCCTGAAAAAGATTTATACAAAGATGCTGGCCAGCCTCCCTGCTCACCGCACACTTTTTTTGGCAGTTGGACGGAGCAACTGCTATTCACTAGTGCTTTTAAAAATATAGAAAACCCTGAGAACCCCACCATGAGAAGATGGGCTGGTCCAAAATCTGTTGGTAATGTCAGATTTCTACTACTAACTATAAGTGACAGCAACATAGGATAAAAGTAATTTATGACTCATTTTACTCTGGAAGAAACATACTTCTTATTTGTATATGTTTTACATGTATTTAAAATTTCAAGATTTTCACGACAGATGTCCTTTAAATGTAAAAGGGCCCTAATAGACAGCTTCTTATAATTCCAGTTCAGTTCTGCAGGTTCACTTGTGTTTTCCAACACAGGCGATAGGACTTTTGGAACTACTACTTTTTGTCGCAGCTCCACAAAACACTTCCTAAGTTTGTGAAGGTTCATTAATTTTAATGTATGTGTATACATGTACACATATTCTAAGTACAATGCATGTTTAAACAACATTTTTGTGCGGGCAGCGCACGGCAATATTACCTTTACTACCGCCAGCAGTGTACTGCCTGTTGTGCAATTTACAGTATATGATTTAACGCGAGCACAGTAGTGCGCTTTATGCAAGTAGCACGACACTGGTGCGTTACTCCTGTACTGTGGGTCACGCTAATTGCGTAATGTGCAGTACACTGCTGGCGGTAACAATGACAGTAACAATATTACTGGTGGTTACTGCATCAACCCCATTGTGTGATGGCTCCACTGTTTTGCTTCTAGGTGATTGTGTGTGAATAACATGCCATGAAAGTGACCTAATGCTTGTGTCAGTGATTGCTCTGAGGGTCAAGCCACGTCACCATCTTGATTATTTACTATAAGGAAAACAAGTGCTGTATAAACAACTTGAACTTTTGGGGACATTTCCCTTGAGCATTCAGTAGCAGTGTTTGTTTAAAGTGAACCGGAGACCACGCACCCTCATGTATTTTGCCATATATACCAGTAGGGACATTGTATGCGCCAAAACCAATTCCGGGTACAACCCACCGTTGTACTTGTCGATAATAAATTCTGATTCGAGAAAATGCCTACCCTGCTCTCTGTTTCATTCTCCACTGTTTAGCTTGCTTCTTTCAGCCCTGATAAAAATCAGCGACTGAGCATTCAGTCTGGCTTTGCTCAGGAATCATAGCTGAGTCTGTCTTCTGTGATGTCTTTTCAAGCCCAAGCCTGCCTCTTGTGGCTCTGCTCAGGAATGAATATAGCTGAGTCATTATAGCAAAGCCAGACTGAATGCTCAGTCTGGGATTTTATCAGGGCTGTGACAAACAGGCTGAGCAGTGAAGAATGAAACAGAGAGCAGGGTAGGTGTTTTCTCTAATGTTCCCACTGATATATATGGTAAAATACATGAGGGTGCTTCGTCTCTGGTTCACTTTAATATGACATTTACCAAGCAGTTGGGAAATGCCATGAGTTTTTGAAAGGCATCTACACCTGGATCTCTTGTCGCATTATTCTTCAGTTTCCTGTTCTTTGCTTTTGTATTTGTTCCTCCAGCTGCATCAGGTAAATGCCAAGACCAGAATTAAGAAGCAATCATGTAATACATAGTGGTGGCAGACTGTCCATGCAAATTCCACTTGTGATCATGGGTCTAAGAAGCTTCCTGATCGTGTTGTTCTTCCCTCTTAATGTACAAACACCTCTTCTGCCATCCTGTCTGTCCTGTTTCATCCTTCTTGATTAGTAATTAGTAGTGAGTATTTAGTTGTACAGGTTAGGTTCTAGGGTTGATTAATGAGATGCTAAGAATTCCACGTTGATGCAGATTTGTGGTATGTACGGGGCTTAACCAATCACTGACCAATTTTACCACCTCCATGTAGTATGAGGGTCTAAGACTGTAGAAAGTGAAATCTGCACGATGTCGGTAGAATCAGTATAGCTTTATTTAGTCATTACACACAACAGGCTAAAATCCAGCACCACATGCTGACCTGTTTCGGGCGTTACACGCCCTTAATCATAGCATAGGCGCAAGTAAGAACGGGTGACTCATATATAGAGTGTGGTTACACCCGATATCACATGCTCAAATGACCCCACCCACAAAGAAGAGTGCATATAAAAAATATGAAAAAGAGGACATGTCACCTGCATGGACCGATCTAAAATGCTTCGCTACATTGGACACCTCCAAAGTTAACCAACCGACTCCCCTATAGTGTTCTGCTATACGTTGTCTGAGGTGCCTAGTAGTGCACCCCACGTATCTTTTTCATTTCAGGGTATCGAGCGTGTCCTGAGGCCTGCGAGAGGGGGAGACGTTTACAAACGTCTTCTTACCCGGGAGGCATATTGGATTTTCCAATTAGGGACACGCTCGCCGGGAGGGCTCAATGCGAAATGGGACCTTAACACAGTCACTTGAAGTGGTTTGGATGTTAATTTCTGCCTGTTGTCTTTATGTAATTATATGCTCAAACTTTGAGCTCTTGAATTTCATGAAGATGATTATATTCATTGCTGTGTAACGCTATATTGAGTTTAATTGTATGCATGTACATTTTTACGTTTGTATCATGTTTTTATGTACTAGATTACACTAATTGGGGGACTTTTTGTCCTTTTGTTTTATATGCACTCTTCTTTGTGGGTGGGGTCATTTGAGCATGTGATATCGGGTGTAACCCCACTCTATATATGAGTCACCCTTTCTCACTTGCGCCTATGCTATGATTAAGGGCGTGTAACGCCCGAAACATGTCAGCATGTGGTGCTGGATTTTAGCCTGTTGTGTATAATGACTAAATAAAGCTATACTGATTCTACCGACATCGTGCGGATTTCACTTTCTACAGTCTTGGATCCGAGGTCTTGGCAGCTCGTTTTCCTGCACTGTCGGTGGATGGAGGTTGTGAGCGGAGCTCCACGTATATAGTATGAGGGTCAACAGATATTGAATACTGTGAGCAGATTGTGTAGGTAAACCCTCATAAGTACATTGAATTAAATTGATCAATGATTGGCCAATCAGAATTGAAAGTGTTTACCAGGCTTACAGGACCGTCGTCGCACAATATTGTAAAATTTAAAATACATGTATTACATACAAATAACAATGTTTCTTTCAGCGTAAAATTAGCTCTACATTACTTTTCTCCTATGTTGCTGTCACATACAGTAGTCAGTAGAAATCTGCTGGAACTGACAGGTTTTTGACTAGTCCATTTCTTCATGGGGATTCTTAGTATTTCATTTTTTTCTTTACAAAAGCACTCCCTGAAGAGGATCTATACAAAGATGCATGCCGCCAGTCCTGTTTGCACACTGTTCTGGCAGTTGGACTTAGCAACTGCCATTCACTAAGTGTTTTTGAAAATAAAGAAAATGTTATGAAATCCCCTATGAAGATATGAGCTAGTCAGTTCCGTTAGATTTCTACTACCTACAGTAAGTGACAGCAGCACAGAAGAAAAGTAATTTATAGCACATTTTACTGGGAGAAATGTACTTTTTATTTACAGTAGAGTCTCGGTTATCCAGCACTGAAAGGGATTGGCTTATGCCAGAAAAGTGTGCTTTCTGGTTTCTTGACACTCTATGTTAAAGAGTAACTGTTAGCCCCCAAAGTGAAATTTAAATCTCTACAGCAATGTTTTATTCAGTATTAAAGTGATCCAAAAAGCCAATGCAGAACTTAAAAATCAATATAATTTTGTTACTATGTAGCCTTTTGCCCAAGCTAATGACGCAAAGCCGCATATCTGATACTGATGAGCATGCAGAGCATGCCTATGTCTGCCCGACCCCCCCCCTCTCCCCCCCAGGACCAGGTGCCGATCTATTCGCACCACAAACAGCTGACCGCTCTGACAGGGAGAGAGAGCGGCAGCACTTCCAGCGCCGCCATGGCAGAGCAGCCGCCGCCGTGCATCTCTCTCACATGTCTCACGTGACTCGGCGGCGGCTGCTGCTCTGCGTGGCTGCGCTGGAAGTGCTGCCGCTCTCTCTCCCTGTCAGAGCGGTCAGCTGTTTGTGGTGCGAATAGATCAGCACCTGGTCCTGGGGGGGGAGAGGGGGGTCGGGCAGACATAGGCATGCTCTGCATGCTCATCAGTATCAGATATGCGGCTTTGCGTCATTAGCTTGGGCAAAAGGCTACATAGTAACAAAATTATATTGATTTTTAAGTTCTGCATTGGCTTTTTGGATCACTTTAATACTAAATAAAACATTGCTGTAGAGATTTAAATTTCACTTTGGGGGCTAACAGTTACTCTTTAAAGATAGGCCTAGCTAATGCAGTACTATACCCCACCCTATATACATACCATGAACTCTGTATTAAATGTTAAAATACAGTAATGTAACCATTTTAGCCCACGGGTTGTTTTCATCTCATGGACGAGAGAAATTTTCACATTTCAGCACTTCTCCCATTCATTCCCCAATAACTTAATTACTACTTATCACAACAAAATGATCTATACCCCTTTTTTTTCCAGCACCAATTAGGCTTTCTTTGGGTGGTACATTATGCTAAGAATTATTTTACTCTGAATGCATTTTAAGGCAATAATAATAAAAAAAAATTCTCAGTTTTCAGCCATTATAGTTTTAAAATAAAATATTCTACTGTGGATAAAAGCTACATTGCAAAGTTTAAATTATATCCCTAGTACAATGTATGGTGACAATATTTTATTTGGAAAAAAAGGTGCATTTTTTATTTCAGTTTTACATCCATCACTAATGGACAATATACCCTATTGACATACATATAAAAAAAATGTAGTCCCTAATGTATGTAGGTGTAATTTTACTATTTGGCCACAAGATGTCTTTGCACATTATTTCCTATAAGCGTACAATAAGTATGCTTAATAGGAAGTAATGCGTATCTGTGTTACTCGGAAGTGACAATCAATGAGATGCCTGCGATCATGGTGGCCTAGAAGGGAGATGAATGAATGGGAACAAAGGGCTTGATTCATTAACCTCTTGAGGACCGCAGTGCTAACCCCCCTAGTGACCAGGCCATTTTTAGTCAAATAGGCCACTGCAGCTTTAAGGCTAAGCTGCAGGGCCGCACAACACAGCACACAAGTTATTTCCCCCCCACCCCCCTTTTCTCCCCACCAACAGAGCTCTCTGTTGGTGGGGTCTGATCGCTTCCCCCATGTTTATTTTAATTTTTATAAATATTATTGTTGCTGTTTTTTATTAAAAAAACCCTGTTTCTTTAAATATCTACCCTCCCTCCCTCCCTCCCTCCCTCCCCAATGCCTAATTATGGCGATCGGCTGTCATAGGCTTCTGCCTATGAGAGCCGATCGCTCTCTTGTCCCCCAGGGGGACAGCCATGTGGCATGGCTGTCCCCAGTACAGCGCTGCTGCCGATCGCAGCGATGTACGTGTAAATAGACGGCGATCACGGCGTCTAACAGTCTCCCGGTCCGCAATAGCCGCTCGGAGACTGAAGGCGAGGCAGAGCTCCGCCCCCCAAGCAGGAGATGCGCGCGCAGCCTGCGCGCGATCTCCTGCAAAGCAGAGCCCCAGGACTTTACGTCAATCGGCGTTAGGCGGTCCTGGGGCTGCCGCTGCCACGCCCATCAACGGGACGTGGTCGGCAAGAAGTTAAGCTGCATTGCTAAAGCAGCGCACCTTAATGTGAAGGAGCGGCCACTATGCTATGTAAGGAGTGTGCCTTCCTATGCATAGTAACTATAGTTAAGGCACGCTCCTATCTAAGGAAGGCACACTCCTTACATAGCAGTGAGCGCTGCTATGTAAGGCTTGCATAGTGACCACTCCCTTAGGCAAATACAGGGGGGATTACAGCATCACAGATTCCCCCCTCAGACTAGGGCTGGTGCAGTGTCTGGGGACAGACACAAGTTGAGACACCAGAATGTCTGCAGGCATCCTGCAGCTCACAGCACTGCCCACTTTCTTTCCTGCTACAGTTGACTTTGGATGTTGCAGCAGCGTGTGTACAGAGCATGGAGCAGCTCTGGGGAGAGCGCACAGAGCAAGGTATGAGCACAGCCCTGTGCCCTGCTGTGTGAATTCTTCACTTTCCCCTTCATTACCAATGTCTGTTTACCTCATTATTATCTGTATCCAAACTACTCCTGATCAATCCCATTGTTGGTCATTCGGGAAATTGCATTATTTGTACCCAGCATGATTTTATTATATTGTGTGTGTGGCTGAGGGAGATTTTTCAGGAATCCTCATACCCCCCTCCCCCTTGAAAATCCTGGGTTTGCCCCTGACTCCTTCACATTAAGGTGCGCTGCTTAAGCAGTGCAGCTTAATGAATCAAGCCCTAAGGGCCCTTTTCCACCAGCGCGTTTGCGCTGGCTGAATCGCAAAAACGCAAACCGCTAGCGATTTTACAATCGCTACGGTTTGCTTTTTAACATAGGAATCGCGGTAGGTCATTTCCACTACCGCGATTCGTTTTTGCCAGGAACGCGAACGCGCGGCGGAGCGATATTTGCCGCGATTTTGCTATGCAGTGCATAGCATAGCAAAATCGCGGCCGCGAACGTCGGGGAATCGCCGGTAATTGCGATTCAGCAATCGCTAGCGTTCAGCGTGAACGCTAGCGATTGCTAGTGGAAAAGGGCCCTAAGTTCTCATTCATTAAACACTTTGCATCCAGATCTTGTTTACCCCTTATGGACCAGGGCAGTTTTGACATTTTAGCTATGTTCCTATTCAATCAGCAATAACTTTATCCTTATCCATGACACCTAAATGAAATATATATTGTTTTTTTCCAAGACAAACTAGGCTTTCATTGTATAGCATTTTCCCCCTCAAACTATGTTTTGTATGCATTTTAATGGGAAAAAAAGAGGGGAAATTTCTCAGTTTTACCAATTCCAGTTTAAAAATAAAAAGCGCTACTGTAGATTAAAAAAAACATTTTGTGGTTATTTCTACTGTTTTATCACAAAACATAAATTATGTTCCTGTGAAAATTTATGGTAAGTATATTTGATGATCTGAATTAATGCTACAGTGTGTATTTTTCACTAAGAACTGAGGAAGTAAAAGCATTTTTTATTGGTAAAAATCAATTTTATTCGCTTAGGGAACATATACATTCCCTTTCACCAATTAGTGCTGCAGCAGATAGTGCTGGAGATGTGCACAGGAGCAATGCCTAATTGTGCACAGCTGTGCTTCAGCTACACGACTTATATCTACGTACTTGTGACTTAGATGAAGTCACAGAGGACATGGATAAACTGTAGTGGTGGATAAAGTGGTTAATCTACCGATCGGCGGTGGGAGCAGAGAGAACAAGCAAGTGGGAGGTAGCGCGGCATCACCATTTTAGAAAGATCACTGTTTTTGAACAAAAACCGTGATCATTCTCACTGCACAAGCACGAATTGGCTCATGGGACTTCTGTCCCCTGCCACTACTTCCCCTGATGCCGGGAACATCATGATTGTGGGCTTTCAGCACAATTGCACACACATCCCTGCGGCTACAGCAGCGATTTATAAATGACTTTAGTCAGCAATTCCAAATCGCTGTTGTAATCGCGCTAGGGGCCATAGCCATAAGGGTGCATACACACTTCCAGTTTTGATTGTCCAATCATTGTCCAATTTAATATAGTTCGAGGGCCAACAGATTTTAAAGGGACTCCGAGCAGTGCAGAAACTATGGGAAGATGCATATCATTTTAAAGCTCTCTTTCTCCTCTTTCCAATGATATATAAACCGCCGCCCTACGCCTTTTAGTTTTCGCTATTTTCAATTGAAATTGCCACGGCCACGATTTCGATCGCAAAAATAGAGAAAACTAAAAGGCGTAGGGCGACGATTTAGGTGTCGTCAGAAAGAGGAGTTAGGCTTGGTGCACACCAAAACCCGCTAGCAGATTTTGAAACGCTTTTTCTTCTTTTTCTGTAGCGTTTCAGCTAGTGTTTTGCGGTTTTGTGTAGCGGTTTTGGTGTAGTAGATTTTATATATTGTTACAGTAAAGCTGTTACTAAACAGCTTCTGTAACAAAAACGCCGGCAAAACCGCTCTGAATAGGCGTTTTTCAGAGCGGTTTGCGTTTTTCCTATACTTAACATTGAGACAGAAACGCATCCGAAATCCCAAAAATGCCTCACCCCGGGAGGATTCGTTTCTGCAAAACGCCTCCCGCTCTGGTGTGCACCACCCCATTGAGATACATTGACCAAGCGGATCCGCAGCCGCAAGCGGCTGCAGAAACGCTGAAAGAGCCGCTCGGTGTGCACCAGCCCAAAGAGAGCTTTAAAATGATATCCATCTTTCCATAGTTACATTGTATTACACAGGGCGACTTTTTCTCAAAGTCAGCAGCTCCATTCAGCAGAAAAAGTCGCCCTGTGTAATACAATGTAACTATGGAAAGATGGATATCATTTTAAAGCTCTCTTTCTGACGACGCCTAAATCGTCGCCCTACGCATTTTAGTTTTCTCTATTTTCGCGATCGAAGCCGCGGCAATTTCAATCACGAAAATGGCGAAAACTAAAAGGCGTAGGGCGGCGGTTTATATATCATTGGAAAGAGGAGAAAGGGAGCTTTAAAATGATATGCCTCTTCCCATAGTTTCTGCACTGCTAGGAGTCCCTTTAAATACAATGAGCAGCTTTCATACTACACGGAGGTGGTAAAATTGGAGTTTTGTCCCAGGCTTAATAGTTTCCATTCATAGACCCTGGAATGGCTGTAATGAATGGTAAACTTTCTAAAGTGTATTATTCAACTGAAGTTTTAGTTTTCCTTTTTCCAACAAAAAAAAATGGAATTACACTTTAAATTTCACACTTACTTTTTATCAGAAATATTTAGATGAGAAGTGGGAAGGCACAGCTAATTTTCCTATGCAAAAATCCATATGCAGCAAATATCACAAAAGCAAATGGATTGCATGGAAAGATTTAAAAAAATATATTTTCCAGCAACTGGAATACCTGTAAGCCTGTTTTGCATCTTGAAACGAGGATTGTTTGCATACACTGTGACAGGTGGCCTATCCTTTCAACACTACTTGCTAGTATGTGGTTTTCTAGCTACATCAGCTTTGCTTGAAAGTTTGAAAAGGACTCAGGAGATCTATATATACAGATATGGCTTTAACTTTGTCTCCTCCTGATCCTGTAAATGAAGGGTCATAAAGTCTCTAAAATAGTGGGTGTTCTGCATTTTTAACACCTGCATCAAATAATACACAAGAAGAAAACCATTGGATTGCTTGACTGACCAGACATTTGGCTGTATAAACGTAAGTAAGTTAAATATTTGTTTGGAGTTGGTTGTAAATATGTTCATAAATGCTGCAGAATGTTCAACTTTTTTTGATTAGGCATAATTTTACAGTTTTTCAAATTAACCTATGAAAATGTCATTTTGGCTATTAAAATTAATATGCACATTAATACATGATAGGTACATATAGACATTAGAATGGTGAAAATATTTAGTGATTATGCTTTCCCACATCCAGTGCAAGCTGGCCCATATACAGTACATAGCAATAGCAGTACAGCAAGTTTCTTACAGGACCTTGCGAAAGTATTTCCCCTCAGTGTTTATCCTGTTTTGATGCATTGCAGCCTAGATTTGAAATCGATTGGGGTTGCCACATTTTGTTTTACATAACTTGAAGCTGAAAATGTTTTTTTTATTTTTTCTTTCACTGTGACACAAGCGATAATTAATATGAAAAATGAGAATGCTTAGGTATGCGCCATCAAAGGTGAACTTATTTTTATAGAATTCCAGTCTCATAAAGAGACTCTGAAGCGGGAATAAATCTCGCTTCAGAGTTCATAGTTAGCAGGGGCACGTGTGCCCCTGCTAAACCGCCGCAATAGCGCCGCTAAACGGGGGTCCCTTGACCCCCAAACCCCCCATTGCGACACTTGGTCGCAGACTCGGTCGCTCCTTTTGTGTCTGTACAGCATCTGTGTGTGCAGCATCTTGCAAAGATTTTTTCTTCTAATGGGGAGTTCAGCTCCATAGAAAAGACTGTGTAGAGTATGGCTCTCATACTACATGAAGGGTGGTAAGATTGGTCTGTGATCTTTCATTTTCCAAAGACTATAGTTTGATGTGTGTATGCACCTTAACCTTCCTGGCGGTAAGCCCGAGCTGAGCTCGGGCTATGCCACGCAGGAAGATATCTCAGCCCCTGGTGGGGCGATTTTCTTCATTTAAAATGCTGTACGCGCAGCTAGCACTTTGCTAGTCGCGCATACAGCTTGATCGCCGCCGCCCTGCGGCGATCGCCCGCACGCAGCGGCGCAAGAGGGCCCCCCCCTGCCAGAGCCCTGCGCTGCCCGGACCAATGAGTTCCGGGCAGCGCTATGGGCTGGATCGGAGGCGTCTGACGTCAGGACGTCGGCTGACGTCCATGACGTCATTCCGATCGTCGCCATGGCGACAGGAGAAGCCAAACAGGGGAGCGCGTTATATACGCGTTCCCCTGTTTGCTATTGATGCCGGCGACAATCGCACTAGAGGTACACATGCGCCCTCTAGTGGTGTTTCATGTAGCTACCACTCTGGTAGCTTTACATGAAACAAAAAAAAAAGGATTTTTGCCTTTTTGGCAAAAACAGTTAACCGCCAGGAGGGTTAAGAATACTATGAACATTGTGGAAGTAAGCTGTCATGCTAAATGGAGGTGGTAAAATTGACCAAAGACTGGCTAATTAAAATTGGTTGTGTGTACCAGTCTTAAGAAAAAGTTCACAGTGGTAGCTATGTTCCCTGTAAAAATAAGAAAGCAACAGAGAGGAAAAGTTGCCGTTCACATTCTGCGACTGTTGCGTTGCATACAATCATTAGTATGCTTCACTGCCACTGTTACCATGTGCGTTATTCAGTAACTGACTGCATTGGGATACTGTAGTCCATTGGATCGCATTGCATCAAATGCACTCTTAACATCTCATAGACTTAAGATTGCAGTGACACTTTCTGCATTAAAATACCTCAGTTATGTCGCACCGCAATGCCCTGAACTTAGCCTTAAGGCAGGGTTACACTGAATAAGTAGCTATCAGCTATAAAGCAACACACAACTGATGCACAGTGCAGGTGAAGGCGTCTTCCTATGAGTCAGTTTACTTAATTGCATTGTAAGGGCCCGTTTCCACTTGCGAATGGGAGCCGATGTGGCTATGCATCACTTCCGCTTCCATTCGCGTCAGTTTTGCTTCTCCCAATGCAGAAGTGTATTGGAGGAGACTGCGGCCATGCGAGAATCTGCAGCATGCTGCAGTTTCTGGAATCACTTCACAAAACCAGCACACAATGGAAACTTCCATTCTCATGCATTGGTTACAGTACAGCCACGGTGCGATGCGGCTATGTAGCCACATCGCACCGCGTGTAATGGAAACGGGACCTAACTGAAAGCTTATTCATAACTCACTGCCTGCAGGCAGCATTTTTCTTTGTTCATTGTAGACCCAAAACCTAGAAAACAGATTTAAAACAAAAAAAAAAAAACCCCAACTGATGAACTACTGATTCAATCAAAATATAGCAATTGCCATTGTAAACTCACCCTTAGCCATTGGGATTTCTACCCTCCTTTTTTTTTTTTTTTTTTTTTTTTTTTTAAAGCAAAATTGTTTCAGCTCCTTCAAGTCAGATGGGTTGCATTTGGTGTAAAGACATCTCCAATTCTTACTTCTGATTCTCAATCGAATTGAACATATATCTAGGGCATCTTTTTCTTAAACAGGTTGGAAACTTTGGTATTGCGTTAGGGTAATTATCCTTCTGTGAATCTTCATCTTAGTCTCACATTTTATCTGGCAATCTGAAAAAAGCTCTCCTCAATTGCCCTGAATTTAATGACATCCATCATCGCTTCAGTCCCCATCCGGTTTCTTGTCCCTTCCAATTAAGAACATTCACACAACATTATGTTGTTACCATCATGCTTCACTGTGGAATCGTGTTCTCAGTAACGAGGTGGTGGGTCTGTACATGGTTTTTGTTTTTGTTTTTTATATGCTTTTTATTAACCACTTTTCCACGTAAGCTCTGCTCTTTAAAGTGGTTCTATTGACTATTACTCCCATCTGTGTTGTGGATCTTTACAGCTCCTTTAAGGTGCATCCACACATCCAATTTTGATTGCCACGTTTTACCCTATCCATGTAGAATAAGAGCTTATCTACACGATCTGTTCATAGTAATCGAGATCTGTAGGCCCTCATACTACATAGAGATGGTAAATTTGTCTAGCAATTTGCCAATAAAAATTGATTGTGTATGCAGCTTTAGTGTTATCCTTGGCATTTTTGTTAAATCTGTGGATAATGCATTTCTTGCCTGGTCTGTGAGTCTTGGTGGGCTGCCATCACCTGTCAGGATTATAGTACTACCCAATTATTTCCATTTTGTTAGTGGTATGGTGTCCCATATTCAAAACATGGGAGATTTATAAACTCCCAACCCTGGTCTGTACTTCTTCACAACTTTGTCTCTAGGGCCACATACACACATCAGACCATAGTCTTTTGAAAATGAAAGATCACAGACCAATGTTACCCCCTTCCATGTAGTATGAGAGCCATACTCTACACAGTCTTTTCTATGGAGCTGAACTCCCCATCAGACAGAAATATTTGCAAGATGCTGCACACACAGATGCTGTACAGACACAAAAGATCAGTATCTGCAAAAGATCTGTTCCTGCCAAAAATCCATTCCTGCAAATTGCATTCATAGTCTATGAGATCTGCAGATTATCATACACACCTTGTTTAACTGACATTCATCTGCAGATCAGACAATCATCTGCAGATCTGAAAATCCATCTTGGTGGATCTGATCTGCAGATGAATGTCTTTTAAACAAGGTGTGTATGAGGATCTGCAGATCTCATAGACTATGAATGCATTTTGCAGGAACGGATCTTTTGCGGGAACAGATCTTTTGCAGATACTGATCTTTTGAATGTCTACAGCATCTGTGTGTGCAGCATCTTGCAAAGATTTCTGTCTGATGGGGAGTTCAGCTCCATAGAATATACTGTGTAGGTATGGCTCTCATACTACATGGAAGGGGGTAAAATTGGTCTGTGATCTTTTATTTTCCAAAGACTTTTATCTGATGTGTGTATGAGCCTTTACTTGTGTGGGGCACTCACTGGCCTTCATGATTGCTTTACTTCAGGGAAAACTGAAGTGAGAAGAATATGGAGCCTGCCATATTTATTTCCTTTTAAACAATACCAGTTGCCTGGCAACCCTGCTGATCTATTTGGCTACAGTAGTATCTGAATAACACCAGAAACAAGCATGCTGCTAATCTTGTCAGATCTGACAATAATGTTAGAAAATACTGATCTGCTGCATGCTTGTTCAGGGTTTATGGCTAAAAGTATTAGAAGCAGAGGATCAACAAGATAGCCAGGTAAATGGTATTGTTTAAAAGGAAATAAATATGACAGCCTTCATATCCTTCTCATTACAATTGTCCTAGAATAGTGTTTCAGAGTCTTGGGTCTTTCACCACCGCTCTGCTTATACAGACATCATTTGTGCATTATTCCAACGGAAATGGCCGAACCACATTTGCACCAGTGTGGAAGCACCATTTGACAATTGCATCCTAAGGAGAATGAAATTCTAGAGGCCCTTCGGCAAAGTTCATACTTTGCGTGTTGTCAAGCTGTGTTTCTGTGTGGGAACCGACATTCAATTGCATGCATGTTGACGTCTCTGTGTTGTAATAATGAACTAGGTTATCCTAACATGCTTTCAACACTGTGCTTTGGGTAATGTGTGAAAACGTGCATGTTACATTGCAATTATTCATGGCATCTCATTTCTCCTTATAGCAGAGTAGAGCAGCGAACGGTGTAATTGCCTGCTCCAGCGATGCATTGTCTCTCTCTGTTCTTCCAGTCAGTCACATGCAAAAAACACTTGAGTGGAAAAAAAAATATAGATCTATTCTTCAAAAAAAAGTGCAATTACAAAGATGGGTCCCAGTAAATATATAAATGTTTAGTATTTGCAGAAGGCATGCATTCAGTTGTAGGTGCAGGGAAATAACATCTTCATTATTGTGAGTTCCAAGTTATTGTCCTATCTCCCTCTATACAATATATCAATACATTTGGAGGGGGACAGTGGTGGAACTGAGCCCTGCGGGATGATGGCGTGTGACCAGGAAGACTTCAGAGGGCTGGAAAAAACCTCAAGTGTGTACCGTATCTGGGCAATTCTTTTTTTCAATTTGTTTTCTGAAGTTTGGGAGCACACTAGGCAGTGCAGAAAACCATACGTTTTCTGCACTGTGACATTTTAATTATTTGCTGCGACTGTGTTTCGCGTTTGCATTTTTGGTGCATTTTGTTGTTTTTATTATTTTCCCTAAGCAATGGAGTAAATACCGTATCATATTTGTATTCAAAAAATAAAATAAACATATAAAAAAAACTCTGCATCTCCATTGAGATGCATTATGTGTGTTTTTGAAAATTACGCAGCAATTTGTGCTCTTTTAAATATGCATATTGTAAAATACACACCGTATATGGGTTTTTACATTCAGCCCATAGACTTTCATTGGCGGCAAAATCGCTAGCGTTTTCTGCAGCGCTAGCATTTCTACCTAGTGTGTTACTAGCTTTAAAGTGAACCTGAGGTGAGAGTGATATGAAGTTTGCCATATTTGTGTCCTTTTTAACCAATACCAGGTTGCAGTAGTGTCTGAAGAACACCAAAAACAAGCATGTTTACTTGTTGCATGCTTGTTCAGGGTCTATGGGTAAACTTATTAGAGGCAGAGGATCAGCAGGACAGCCAGGCAACTGGTATTGCTTAAAAGGAAATAAATATGGCAGCCTCCATATAACTCCCACCTCAGATTTGTTCCGCTGCAACTGAAGCTGCAACTCTTTTGCCTCTGCTTTGGTCCAGCTCTCTCCATGACTGGAGTGTAATGGAATCAAGTAAACTAGACTGGATTTAAAGTGAAAACAATGATCTGCTAATAGGTAGAAAGGTCAACACTCATCTGTATCATACCAGACCACAGCATTGCTATAAAGTTAATAAAATAGAAGTACAATTGCTTACACATGCATGTACTGTACCTGTAGTAAATGTAACAGTGCTCACTCCAGTACTGATATTTTTATTGATTACTGGACAGCTTAGATTTAGTACAAAATAATCCCTCCCACAGGTTGTTAGGACAAATCATTGGGCCTTGCCTCCCTTTCTAGATGTCCGTTCCATATCCTCGGTGACCCCATGTGTAGCTGAGTAGCCCATCCTCCAGAGTCCTATAAGTGTAGCCACTATGAGCCACTACTAACGTCCCAAAACAGTTTAGTCACCATGCCATAGCAAATCCTGCCACTGTAAGACTCTTTCCTGCCTTAACAATTGTAACCACCAAGATGCTCCCACACCCCTCTTACCAGGCCCAAAAACACGTTACCACCAAGAGACGCGCCTTGTGTGTTATGTGATGTGCAAGTTTTCCAGGCTACCTAACACTACCATCTAGGGGCACATATTACTGAGTGCAATCTTGAAGGGTGGGAGAGGGGGCTGGTGTAATATTAGGTAGGCAGGTGTGCCCTCCAAATAGTAGTAACGGGGGGGGGGGGGGGGGGGGACTTCAGGCTACCTAATAATAATATCTAGAGGCAGACCTGTTTACCCAGCATTATCTGTGACCACACATGGCTACCTAATGCTACTATCTCTTGGACATATCTTTCTATATAATACTACTATCTTGGGCCACACCATGTGGTATATTCACTAAGCTGCAGCAAGCAGAATAACAAGTGTAAAGTGATATGCACAGTGCACTGAGCATATACATTAAAGGGGAACTTCAGCCTAAACAAACATACTGTCATTAGGTTACATTAGTTATGTTAATTAGAATAGATAGGTAATATAATCTCTTACCCACCCTGTTTTAAAAGCACAGGCAAATGTTTGTGATTCATGGGGGCTGCCATCTTTGTCATGGGAGCTGCCATCTTTGTCATGGGGGCAGCCATCCTTTTGGTTGAAAGGAGGTGACAGGGAGCATGAGACACAGTTCCAACTGTCCTGTGTCCTGATACACCCTCCCAGCTGCACATGCTCGGCTTCAAATGTCAACTTCAAAATATAAAAAAAAAAAAAAATTGCACCAAAACAGCAGAACGAGAACAAAAACATCAGAAATCCCATCATGCTTTGCACAGCATAAGGGGGAAACTGACCGGGCAGTTTTCTTCTGTGCAGCTAAAAATGAGGCTTGTATAAGAGAAACAAAGTTCTGATGCTGTGAAACTGTTAAAGAAACACCAGGCCTTTTCAGTGCTGCTGAGTCGATTTTTAGTCTGGAGGTTCACTTTAAACTACAGCATCTGCTCTCCTTTTCGTTCCGTAAGTGAGTTTAGTGAATACACCCCCTTGCTACCAAATGCTACTTACTTGGGGCACAGCTGGAGACCTTGTACTACTTTCCTTTCTGGAGGCCACAGCTGGCTACCTAATACAGTAGAATCCCAGTTATTCGCACGCAATTAATCAGCAGTCTCAACCAACCAGCACAAATCGCCAGCAGTGCTCAGTGGTGAAGGCCAACTTCTCAGGCTTTTTGTGAACTCTTCTGACCTTTAAACACAGACAATGAAAAGGATCCCAGGGGCTAACTCCCAACCTATCGTTATGCAAAAAAGCACCCGTCAGGGGTGCCTGCTTTCCCCCCTGATATTTTCTCTCATGATGAAACCTTTGGCCTGAGCCATTAAGTCCAACCAAAATAGTAAATGCTATGAGGAGGGTTCTTGCACCTTTAAAACAATATTGTATGCAGATGATGCTCTTATGTTCGTTACCCAGCCGCTCACATCTATGCTAAACTTGTTAAGTACTTTCAGTACTTTAGCTGAAATATCTGGCTTAAAGTTTAAGACTCACAAATCCAAAGCAATCCCTTCAAGGGCCTAGATGCATGGGTGGGTTGGGCCTCCCTGACGTATGGCACTACAATATGCATCCCAGTTTGCTCAGCAGACTAGCTGGTACACCACTAGTGATTGCCCCCTCTAAGTTTGCTTTGAGAGAGATTCTCAGGGCCTTTATAATCACTTATACTTTTTATCATGCGAGAATGACCTCAGTAGGCCCTTGTTGATTTATAACAAAGTAGTCTCCAATAGTGTATCACTGGCGCATGTAGGGGGGGTTACCGATGCCCAGAATCCCCCACCCCGCTATTCAGCGACCCCCCCCCCCCCCCCCCTCTCTCCCCTCCTCCTGGCCGCCTGGGCAGTGATGAAAAAAAAATATTACCACCAACTGCCGAAGTGTAATGCAGGGAGGAAGGCCGACATTACTCCTCCCTCCTTCTCCATCAAGTGCCCCCTCCCGAGTCCGCGTGCAGAGTACGCGCAGCGGACGTTTAGTTTACCTGTCTGTGCGCTCCCGCCGGCTTCTTCATTCTATTTCCTGTTTCCCATGACGCGAAACAGGAAGTAGAATGAAGAAGCCGGCTGGAGCTCAGAGACTGAGGTAAGCTACCCGCTGCACATTTTCTGCAAGGGGACTCGGGAGGGGGCACTTGATGGAGTGGGAGGGAGGAGTGATGTTGGCCTCCCTCCCCGCATTACACTTCGGCGGCTTTTCTCCCCACTGGCACTCCAGTCCACCCCCACAGAGTGGCACTCTGCTTCATCCGCTCCCCCAGAGTGGCACCCTTCACCCCACCCATGTTGGCACCCTCCTCCCACCCAAAAGTGGCACCCTACCACCCACCCATGTTGGCACCCTCCTCTCTCCCCACAATGGCACTCTCCTTCCCACCACTACCCACCCAGAGTGGCACCCTCCTCTCCCCTGAGAGTGACATCCTTCTCCCACCCAAATTGGCACCCTACCACCCACCCATGTTGGCACCCTCCTCCCCCCCCCCCCCCTAGAGTGACACCCTCCTCCCACCCATGTAGGCACCCTCCTAGCCATGTTGGCACCCTCCTACCCACCCACCCAGAGTGGCACCCTTCTTTTGTGGGAAAACGCATGCGCGGTAGTGTGCGCCTTGCCGAAAGAGACCTTTCAGGAATCCCCCTCTTGAAAATCCTGGGTTTGCCCCTGTGTATCTTTATGGAAACGTACATTTTCATGGTCCCCTCCCTATCTCTCATATACCTCTGATCAGTAATCCTGATTTTGCCCCTGTATTTGAGGATTCTGGCTCTTTTGAGTGGTGAGTTGCTAATGACATGCAGTTCGACAAGAAATGTTGGATCTGTGACCTGTTTATTTCTTTTGAACAGTTGAGATTTACTAAGGACATTCAGAGATCTGAGTACTTTAGATACTTGCAAATATGGCACTTTATGCAGTCTGAGAACTTTGGCAGGTGGTCAGATGGCCCCCTCTTTGTTTGATAGGCTTTGTAGAGGCGGCTCCTTGGGTAACAGAATAATTTCCTCTCTTTCTGAGGATATGATGGTAACTTTAGCAGACCCCAAGTCTGAGGGCCCGTTTCCACTTATGTTGGAATTGCCGCGAAAAAAATTTGCTTGCGGATGCAAATTTCGCATGTGGTTGTATGCGAATTTTCATGCGAATTCGCATGGATGACTATGTATGCGAATTTAACCATGGCAGTACCTGTGTGCTTTTCCATTGTTTCTATGTGAAATCGTATGTAAATTCGCATACCAGAACCGCATGCAAATTTGCATAGCAGTATGCAGTATGCGAATTCTGATGGCTCTGCCGTGCAGATTTTTTCTGCACAGAAAAACGCTCAGAAATCCTGACAAGTGGAAACCACCCCATCCACTTGTATTGTCTATGACAATCTGCATGCAGGAAACGCATGCAGATTCGCTCTAGTGGAAACGGGCCCTGAATGTCTGCAGGATTGGGAGACTGAGCTGGGGGTAGCACTTACTGATGAGCAGTGGACTACTATTTTTGAAAGGATTAGGAAGACCTCTCCTTCCACATGCCTAATGGGGGCCATACACCAGGCGACCAATCAACCAATCGAAAAGTGGTGCTGCCAAGTGCATGCCCGACCGACAAAGCGACCAATTTTGGGACAGAAATTGGCCGCACAAATTTCGGGCCAAGGTTGGTTGGTCTGGTGCGCCGCAGTATGGCTGCCGATTTGCGAACGAGCGACGAGACGACGAAATCCCCGCCGCTGCTGCCGCAATGTATAGATGTATGCAGTGTGTAGTGCATTTATACATTACCTGTCCGGTGTCAGCCTCCACGCGGTTTCCGTCCATCTCCGGGTTCCGCATACACGCCTGCGGCGCTCTGACGTCATGAAGGCGCATATCGGCTGTCGTCAGACACTATGCGCCACTAGCGTGTACGCGGCTGTTACCCGGCGAGATGGACAGACACCGTGCGGAAGCTGCTACAGGACAGGTAATGTATAAATGCACTACATTACATACATTTCTACATTTTGGGGGCAACGGCGGGGCAGACAGCAACGGCTCAGCCGATTCCCTGATGATTCGGACGGGAATCGGCCTGTAGTGTATGGGCAGATTCGATCAGAGACAAATTTATCTCTAATCAGATTCGATTACAGATACATTTGTCTCTTGGTCGAATCTGTCCATACTCGTTCTAATGTATGGGCACCTTTATAGAGACTGCTATTAAGCTTATGATGAGATGGTATAATACCACTTTAAAAATTGCATAGGACCTTTCCGACCCACTCCCGCCTCTGTTTCGAGGGTTGTGGCACCATAGACAGTCTCCTGCTTGTCTTTTGGGAATGTACTATAGCACAATAATTCTGGATGGAAGTTTGGAATGTCTTTAAGAGAGCTACTACTGTGTCCATGTCTTGCACCCCAGCTCAGGCTCTCTTATATGCTAATGCCCCTGGCTAGAACTCCTCCCTGGTGCATTTAGAAGACTATATACTGCATGTATACTGGCTGCCCAGTGGGTTATCACATTTAACCGAAAGTCACCCACCCTTCTTGCAATTTGAACAGAGAGTTGACCTGCTTATGGACATACAGGTCCTTCTAAAAGAAAATAGCATATTGTGATGAAGTTCATTATTTTCTGTAATGTACTGATAAACATTAGACTTTCATATATTTTAGATTCATTACACACAACTGAAGTAGTTCAAGCCTTTTATTGTTTTAATATTGATGATTTTGGCATACAGCTCATAAAAACCCAAAATTCCGATCTCAAAAAATTAGCATATTTCATCCGACCAATAAAAGAAAAGTCTTTTTAAAACAAAAAAAGTCAACCTTCAAATAATTGTGTTCAGTTATGCACTCAATACTTGGTCGGGAATCCGTTTGCAGAAATTACTGCTTCAATGCGGCGTGGCATGGAGGCAATCAGCCTGTGGCACTGCTCAGGTGTTATGGAGGCCTAGGATGCTTCAATAGTGGCTCATCCAGAGTGTTGGGTCTCTCAACATAAGCATCTCTTCACAATATCCCACAGATTCTCTATGAGGTTCAGGTTAGGAGAGTTGGCAGTCCAATTGAGCACAGTAATACCATGGTCAGTAAACCATTTACCAGTGGTTTTGGCACCGTGAGCAGGTGCCAGGTCGTGCTGAAAAATTAAATCTTCATCTCCGAAAAGCTTTTCAGCAGATGGAAGCATGAAGTGCTCCAAAATCTCCTGATGTGTTTTATCAAGGGCATTGACCCTGTCCTTGATAAAACACAGTGGACCAACATCAGCAGCTGACATGGCACCCCAGACCATCACTGACTGTGGGTACTTGACACTGGACTTCAGGCATTTTGGCATTTCCCTCTCCCCAGTCTTCCTCCAGACTCTGGCACCTTGATTTCCGAATGACATGCAAAAGTTGCTTTCATCCGAAAAAAAGTACTATGGTCCACTGAGCAACAGTCCAGTGCTGCTTCTCTGTAGCCCAGGTCAGGCGCTTCTGCTGCTGTTTCTGGTTCAAAAGTGGCTTGACCTGGGGAATGCGGCACCTCAAACCGATTTCCTGCGCACGCCTGTACACGGTGGCTCTGGATGTTTCTACTCCAAACTCAGTCCACTGCTTCCGCAGGTCCCCCAAGGTCTGGAATCGGTCCTTCTCCACAATCTTCATCAGGGTCCAGTCACCGCTTCTCGTTGTGCAGCGTTTTCTGCCACACTTTTTCCTTCCCACAGACTTCCCACTGAGGTGCCTTGATACAGCACTCTGGGAACAGCCTATTCGTTCAGAAATTTCTTTCTGTGTCTTACCCTCTTGCTTGAGGGTGTCAATGATGGCCTTCTGGACAGCAATCAGGTTGGCAGTCTTACCCATGATTGCGGTTTTGAGTAATGAACCAGGCTGGGAGTTTTTAAAAGCCTCAGGAATCTTTTGCAGGTGTTTAGAGTTAATTAGTTGAGTCAGATGATTAGGTGAATAGCTCGTTTAGAGAACCTTTTCATGATATGCTAATTTTTTGAGATAGGAATTTTGGGTTTTCATGAGCTGTATGCCAAAATCATCAATATTAAAACAATAAAAGGCTTGAACTACTTCAGTTGTGTGTAATGAATCTAAAATATATGAAAGTCTAATGTTTATCAGTACATTACAGAAAATAATGACTTTATCACAATGTGCTAATTTTTTGAGAAGGACCTGTAGATGGGCTGGCCCAAGCCATGTCATCCACCAGTGAGAAATTCCAATTTGATTGGGCAGAATGGTCTACCTATAGGTCCTTGCGACCTCCTATTTAGTGGTATCTGTCTACTGCATATTGTGTCAGAATTTTCTGTACTGCTTGGTAGTCTAACCTGAAGCAATTCTGTCTTTTTTTTTGTTGTTCTACCTCCATTTGAGGCATTTGATGTCTTTCCATCTAAATGCATTTTCTTTATTCATATTCACTATGTATCCCTATTTGATGTGAACTTATACGTGGTTGCAATGTCTTTTGATTGCATTTTTTTTCCAATAAGCACCTTAATAATCCTTTTTTTCAATAAGCACCCTATAAAGTTTAATTTACTTTCAATTACTATATTTTACCATTTATTAGTTTATGGTATGTATATTGATTGATTTGCTAGGCCTATTTTTAACATTGAGGCCCCTTTTACATTCGTGCCACACGATTTTCCCACGGCGATACAGCCCGCCACAGGAGAACCGCAACAAAGCCCCTTTCACATTACCCTGCGGCAGACAGCGCCGACAGGCGTGCATGAAATAGGGGCGCAGTGAAAATTGGGCGCTCACCGTTTGGTGAAGCCAAAATTCATATTTTTTGGGGGCAATTCACATCTAGTTAATAGTTATTGCATTTACGATATTTTTTTAAATGTTGATTTGTAATTTAGCTATAATTTAGCCACTGTTTTAAAATATCGAATTATTTCTTGCTCAACCTAAACTTTATAATGACCTGTAAGAAGACAAACCGAGAGCCCAATATAGTGTAGTAGGTATTAACCCAAATGGATTGAAATGATAGGTAAGTATTATACTTACAAACATGGGTTACCGCTAAGGCAACCACTGTATAGGCAGGTGGGGAGTATAACCTGTCCCCACTCAGGATTAAGATGTCGCTCTCTGTGATAGAAGAAAAGGAGGGTATATCACCCTTCCACCAAGGGTGGTTCGCTGGATGAATAGATGTACAGAGGCGCCAGTAGGATAAAAGATACTAAAAGGCTTAAAAAATCTAGGTGGTGGTGGTGGACCGACCAACCCAAAATAGACACGATGCTGTCAGTTAAGGTCAATGACAATTTATTCACATACTCCAATAAACACTGCGACGCGTTTCACGGGCAAAGGGACCCGCTTCTTCAGGCATTAAACAATAGGAGTATCTCACAGTTCCGAGTCCTGATAGGGCTTGGCACCTCTGTCCGGACGCTTCTCGTTTTAGTGACTGACGCTACCTGTTTTATACAGGAAGTCGCATCAGTCACTAGAGCGAGAAGTGTCCGCGCTGGAACGCACGGAAGGTATGTTTGCCTGCCACTGCCCGCCGCTCTGCTGCACTTGTATAGCTATTGAAGCTGGAGGGGAGCACAGAGGGGAAAGCCCGAGGTGAGGGAGGGGGGACCTTCCCTCCTCCTCACCGTCGTGTGGCCATAGCTTTCCCCTCATGCTGCGACCCCTCCAGCCCCCCAAAATGGCCACAAGCGGGCCCGGGCCCCCCCACGGGCGCATGGGCTGCATCCCCTCTTGGTACGCCCATGCACTTGGGGATCAGGAGAGTTTAATGACTGCACTGCATACAGTATTGCAGTCATTAACCCCTCCGGTCCCTTAACTGCAGCCAATACCTCCAAGTGCTGCAATTATTCACTCCATTTTATGCAGCCCAGTATTTCCCCTTTCCTTGTTAATTGTTGTGGGCAGTACTTTCAGTCCTGTGTTTTCTTGGCATTTCCTTTCCTCAAAGTATCACTTACCACTGGGTAAATTGTTGCAAATGGGAATGTCACTATTAGTACAGATTCTCTATGAATTGTTTTTAATTCAAAAAGATTTCAGTAAATATGGCCTCCAAATGCTGCAAGTTCATACAATGACAATTTTTAGTTCTTTATAACCCATAAAATGTTTTGAAAATCTATGGTGCGTAATAATTTGGAACAGTGCATTGTACAGCTTTTTATTTTTAAATAACATACCGTTATTAGATTATAATTTGAATGTTATTGATTAAACCTAATTGTTGATTACTCAAAAATGATGCTGACTGCTACTTGCATGCATCAACTATTTAGGAAAATCAGAGAAAAAAATAAAATGCATAATGATTTGGAACACAGTGTATTGTCCGATCTGGAAAGATTAGCTGCATACTTGTATCTGGTGTTGTTCAGACACTACTGCAGCCAAATGGATCAACAGGGCTTCCAGGAAACTGGCATTGTTTATATGGAAATACATATGGCAGCCTCCATATTCTTCTCACTTCAGTTGTCCTTAAAGTCATTGTGAATCGCTGTGAAAAAAACAAGTCAGATACTTACCTAAGGAGAGGGAAGGCTCTGGGTCGTAATGAGCCTTTCTTCTCCTCTCTTGGTGCCCTCCGTGCAGCTCAGGATCCCGCCGCGGGGGACTTCGGAAGTCTTTGGGAGCCAAGTCCTTCCGAAGACAGGCGATAGAGGGCGCTCGCGCATGCGCAGTATGGAGCGGCCCCTCTTCAGGAGCATTCGGGCTCCCGAAGACTTCCGAAGCCTCCCTTTGGCAGCAGAGATAGCAGCATTTGACCGAATTGGTCGAATGCTGCTATGGGGGATCCTGAGTTGGAACGGGCACCAGGAGAGGAGAGAGAAGGCTCATTAGGACCCAAAGCCTTCCCTCTCCTTAGGTAAGTATCTGACTTTGTTTTTTTACAGCGGTTCCCAATGACTTTAAAAGTACCTGTAGTGAAAAAAACTGCCCATTGGGGGTACTTTACTTTTGGGAGGGGTAAGCCTTTGGATACTAATGAAGCTTCCCTGAATCCCTCATCCTCAGCACCCCCGATCCAGCGCTGCTTCCCCTTCCCCCCCCACCTTTCCTCCCAAAGTCTGCTGACAAGGATTGCACAGGCACACTACGGCTTTCAACACTGGGTCCCCCAACAGTGTGTGCATCTCGCAGTAGCTGCTTTCCACTCGGATTCACCCTGATCCTGTCTGCTCTGCTATGCAGAGGGAAACGGCTCGCATCTGCACAGTAGAATGGATCTGTTCGGCTGTATCCGCCAGAGCCCGAGCGGGAAGCTGATGCTGCTCCTGCACTAGGTTCGCAGTGTAGATATAGAGATGGCCCGAACTGTTCACCGGTGAACGGTTCCCGGTGAACTTCCATGGTTCGCGGAGAACCGCGAACTTTTCCGGAAGTTCGATTCGTCCCCATAGTGCATCATTGGGGTCAACTTTGACCCTCTACATCACAGTCAGCAGGCACACGGTAGCCAATCAGGCTACACTCCCTCCTGGAGCCCCACCCTTCCTTATAAAAGGCAGGCAGCGTCAGGCTTTTCACTCACTCGTGTGCCTGCAGTAATTAGAGAAGGGAGAGCTGCTGCAGACTCACATAGGGAAAGCTTAGTTAGGCTCTTGTAGGCTTGTTAGCTTGCTGCTTGCTGATTCTTATTGCTAAAAAAGCACCCCCTCAACAGCTCTTTTGAGAGCTAATGTTGTTATTGTGATCTATTTTTTTTTTTGTGTGGCACACTTGCATTATATACAGCCCTGTCAGTCAATCGCAGCTGGCCTTTGGCCCCTTGGTGGTATAATTACTACTGTGACAGGTGCACATTGTAATACCCATCACTGCATGTACTGTGTTGTGCATGTGTTGTTCCCTTCAGTGCACCCACCTACCTACATGAGCGTATGCAGTGTCACTGTGCCTGTCCGGTACCTGTGTGTGTGTGACAGGTGCACATTGTAATACCCATCACTGCATATACCTACCTGTTGTTCACTTCAGTGCACCCACCTACCTACGTGAACGCACGCAGTGTCACTGTGCCTGTCCGGTACCTGTGTGTGTGTGTGAAAGTTGCACATTGTAATACCCATCACTGCATATACCTACCTGTTGTTCACTTCAGTGCACCCACCTACCTACGTGCGCGCACAGCCGCACACAGTGTCACTGTGCCTGTCCGGTACCTGTGTGTGTGTGTGACAGGTGCACATTGTAATACCCCGCACACAGCATCTCTGCCTGCACGCCGTGTGACTGCCTGCCCCATGACTAAGTCGGTCCCCACACAGCATCTCTGCCTCCAGGCGGATTCCTAAATTTTTAAGGCCGCTGCTAGAATAATTTTTCTGGTGCGTGTACATGCCTGCTTAATTTTTCTGGCTCCACTGCGGCTGCAACAACAAAACAAAAGGCATGTACATGTGTCAATTCCCCTTCGTGATCGTTACCTTGCCATGGTGAAGGGGCTTGCGTATCACAATGAAGCAATGACCGCCGGCTATATGAGTGTCTCGGGGGGTGGCACACCAAAGATAGTAAGGTCATTGCTTCATTGTGGACAGACCAAATTCGATCAGCTGGACAATCACTGTTGTTCTGTCATTGAGCTACCTCAGCCTGGCGACCATATGGGCTTGAAAACCGCTATCGCCTGGACTCTCGCCATGGTGCGCACCAGTCCAGCACGGCCGTCACAACTCAAACAGCTATTTGCGGTGCGTTACACAGTGAGTTTGGTCTGTCAGTGTGAAGCAGTACTCTAATTACACTCCCTGATTGATGTATACACATGCCATGCCCGTTTCTTGGGCCGTGCAGGGCGTGCCGCCGCCCGGGGCGCTGTTGGGAGGGGGGCGCTGTAATGGAGGGGGGAGCCGGAGCCACGGGGAGGGCAGCCCGACCTCTCCCTCCCTCTCCTGGGCCGCCCTCCGTGCTCCCCCCTCAGACGCATACTCAGGCAGGAAGCTCCGCTGTTTACAACTCACCTCCCTGGCTCCAAGCGCTGCTCTCTCGCCGCAGGTCTCCTCTCTGTATACACGCTGATACACACGCTGCCGGAAGCAGCGTGTGTATCAGCTTGTAGGCAGAGAGTAAAAGACCGGCGGCAGGAGAGCAGCGCTTGGAGCCAGGGACGTGAGTTGTAAACAGCGGCGCTTCCTGCCTGAGTATGCGTCTGAGGGGGGAGCAGGGAGGGCGGCCCAGGAGAGGGAGGGAGAGGGAGGGCTGCCCTCCCCGTGGCTCTGGCTCCCCCCTCCATTATGGGGGCCAGCTACCTATCTAACCTACGCTGGGGGGCACCTACCTAATCTAACCTACACTGGGGGGCAGCTACCTATCTAACCAACACTGTGGGGCAGCTACCTATCTAACCTATACTGGGGGGCACCTACCTAATCTAACCTACACTGGGGGGCAGCTACCTACCTAATCTAGCCTTTACTGGGGGGGGGGGAGCTACCTAATCTAACCTATACTGTGGGGTAGCTACCTATCTAACCTATACTGAGGGGCACCTACCTATCTAACCTATACTGGGGGGCAGCTACCTATCTAACCTATACTGGGGAGGGGCAGCTACCTATCTAACCTATACTGGGGGGCACCTGTCTAATCTAGCCTATACTGGGGGGGGGAGAGCTACCTAATCTAACCTATACTGGGGGGCACCTACCTATCTAACCTACACTGGGGGGCAGCTACCTATCTAACCTACACTGGGGGGCAGCTACCTACCTAATCTAACCTATACTGGGGGGCAGCTACCTAATCTAACCTATACTGGGGGGCAGCTACCGATCTAACCTATACTGGGGGGCACCTGTCTAATCTAGCCTATACTGGGGGGGGGGGGGCACCTACCTATCTAACCTATACTGGGGGGCAGCTACCTATCTAACTTATACTGGGGGGCAGCTACCTATCTAACCTATACTGGGGGGTCAGCTACCTATCTAACCTATACTGGGGGCACCTACCTACCTAGCTAGCCTATACAGGTGGCAACTATACTGGCTACCTATATTGGAGACACCTACCTAAATAACCTATACTGCGGGCACCTACCTATCTAACCTATGCTGGGGGCAACTATTCTGGCTACCTATATTAGAGGCACCCACCTAGCTAACCTGTACTGGGGCACCTACCTATCTAACTTATACTGAGGGCGCCTGCCTATCTAACCTATACTGGGGCAACTATACTGGCTACCTATACTGGAGGCACCTACCTGGCTAACCTATAGCGGGGGCAACTATACTGGCTCACCTATGCCTGGCTACCTATACTGGGTATACTGGGGGGACCTATAGCTGGCTACCTATACTGGGGTACCTATTCTTGGCTACCTATACTGGGGGGACCTATACTAAGTGCAACTAGACCTGGCAAACCTATACTGCGGGTACGTATACTGGGGGGAACACCTACCTAATCTAACCTATACTGGGGGGCAGCTACCTAATCTAACCTACTCTGGGGGGCACCTACCTAATCTAACCTACACTGGGGGGCAGCTACCTATCTAACCAACACTGTGGGGCAGCTACCTATCTAACCTATACTGGGGGGCACCTACCTAATCTAGCCTACACTGGGGGGGTAGGAAGCTACCTAATCTAACCTATACTGTGGGGCAGCTACCTATCTAACCTATACTGAGGGGCACCTACCTATCTAACCTATACTGGGGGGCAGCTACCTATCTAACCTATACTGGGGGGCACCTGTCTAATCTAGCCTATACTGGGGGGGGGGGGAGCTACCTAATCTAACCTATACTGGGGGGCACCTACCTATCTAACCTACACTGAGGGGCAGCTACCTATCTAACCTACACTGGGGGGCAGCTACCTATCTAACCTACACTGGGGGGCAGCTACCTACCTAATCTAACCTATACTGGGGGGCAGCTACCTAATCTAACCTATACTGGAGGGCAGCTACCTAATCTAACCTATACTGGAGGGCAGCTACCTATCTAACCTATACTGGGGGGCACCTGTCTAATCTAGCCTATACTGGGGGGGAGCTACCTAATCTAACCTATACTGGGGGGCACCTACCTATCTAACCTATACTGGGGGGCAGCTACCTATCTAACCTATACTGGGGGGCAGCTACCTATCTAACCTATACTGGGGGGGCAGCTACCTATCTAACCTATACTGGTGGCAACTATACTGGCTACCTATATTGGAGACACCTACCTAAATAACCTATACTGCGGGCACCTACCTATCTAGCCTATGCTGGGGGCAACTATTCTGGCTACCTATATTAGAGGCACCCACCTAGCTAACCTGTACTGGGGCACCTACCTATCTAACTTATACCGAGGGTGCCTGCCTATCTAACCTATACTGGGGCAACTATACTGGCTACCTATACTGGAGGCACCTACCTGGCTAACCTATAGTGGGGGCAACTATATTGGCTCACCTATGCCTGGCTACCTATACTGGGTATACTGGGGGGACCTATAGCTGGCTACCTATACTGGGGTACCTATTCTTGGCTACCTATACTGGGGGGACCTATACTAAGTGCAACTAGACCTTGCAAACCTATACTGCGGGCACCCATACCTTGCTCCGGGGGGGGGCGCAATTTTTACTCCTTCGCCCTGGGTGCATTTTAGCCTAGAAACTGCACTGACACATGCAAGATGTTTTAAAGCGCTTTAGGCCTCCAATTTAGCATGCAATGTGATTTCTGCCCTTAAAACGCTGCTTTGCGTCAAAACCCAGTTTTTTTTCCCTGGGACTTTTGGCGTCTATCCCACTCCCCCATGCAAAAACTCAGATGTTAGACCCCTTGAAACATCTTTTCCATCACTTTTGTGGCCAGCATAAATGTTTCTCGTTTTCAAAGTTCGCCTCCCCATTGAAGTCTATTGCGGTTTCTTGGAAGTCCGCGCAAACCGAACTTTTGCGGATGTTCGCGTTTGCGGTCCGCGAACCGAAAATCGGAGGTTCAGGCCATCTCTATGTAGATATTGTGTTGGCCATTTCTCTAAGGGAGCCACAGCTGGATCAGGGCTGCAGAGGAGGATTATGGAAGCCTCATTAAGATCCAGAGGCTTCCCCCTTCACATGTAAGTAAGTAAGTACCATCCGGGGCAGATTTTTTCCCTACAGGTATCTTTTTCCTTAAAGTGAAGTCACTGTATTTAGCACTACTTAGTAATTGTAACTAATAGTATTTCATGGTAATTATCGGTTTGTGAGAAACAAGGTATAAACAAAAAATTGGTACTAGGTGACAATATTTATGTTGATTATCTTCACTTTTAAAAGAGTTCATGTTTGTAACTTGGTAAATACGGTTATGAACAGTTTATGCAGGGTTTTAAAATAATAGTTATCTGCAGGGGCGTTGCTAGAAATCCAAGAGATCCGGGTCACTTTTTGGCACTTCAGCCAGAAAATGGGTGTGGCCACACACCAGAATGTGGGTGTAGTCGAGGGTGGAGCCAAATTTACTTGAATTTGACAGCGGTCTAAGTAGGCCTGCCCAGAAAAATGTTGGATGAATCCCCCTCTCCATTAATACAAAAATGCAGCATATCACATAAATAGACAGTCACTTAAACGTAATTAGGCAGAAATACCTGACTTGTGTGCTGGCTGGTCTGGCTCTCTGCTGGGCGGGCTGGCATCTGGCCTGCTGCCAGGTTGTCTGGCAGTTCCCCCATGGAAGCAGGAGATTTGGGCGCATGAGAAAAGTGGACAAAAAGGGCGCCCCATTCACTCCCATTATAAATATCGTTTAATGGGCGCCGAACAGGGAAAAAAGGGCGCCGGAGATTAACGTTTTACAAACGGCGCCCGGAGATATTTAATGTTTTATAACTGTGCTTGTGATGATTTACGTTTAGAAAATGAGCCTGTGACAAATAACGTTTATAAAAATACTAAACATATTTATCCTATTTAATTAAAACATTCTTTAACATTTTAACCCTTACTGTTTGTAAAACATTATTATTCACAAAATAAAGCGATCAGTACGTAACGTAAATTGCAATATATTTTTTACAATCACTATTTGTAAAACATTTCTAAAACATTATTATCCACCCCAAAAAATTATTAAAATTTTTTTATTTACATTTTTCATTTATTAACCACTTCAGGATTCTGCATCCGCTTAACTACGCCCCTGAATCCTGAAGTGGTTTCCATGGAAACGGCCGCTCGTATGAGCGGCCGTTCCATGTCAGTTCACGGAGGGTGTCTCCGTGAACACCCTGCGAGCCGCCGATTGCGGCTTGCAGGGTAAATGTAAACACGCGGGGAAGATCTTCCCCGGTGTTTACATATATACGGCGCTGCTGCGCAGCAGCGCCGTAGAGGAGATCGGCGATCCCCGGCCACTGATTGGCCGGGGATCGCCGGCATCTGATAGGCTAAAGCCTATCCTATCCGGCGCAGGACGGCTTTCCGTCCTGCGCCACACACAGGGGATGGGAGAGGGAGGGAAGGAGGCAGAGGGAGGACTAGTGCTGCGGAGGGGGGCTTTGAGAAACCCCCACCCGCTAGGCACAGCAGCGCGGCGGCGATCAGACCCCCCCAGCAGGACATCCCCCTAGTGGGGAAAAAAGGGGGGAGGTCTGATCGCCCTGCCTGATTTCTGATCTGTGCTGCGGGCTGAAGAGCCCCCGCAGCACAGATCAGCCAAACCACCCGGAATCCGGAAGTGGTTAATGTTTGTAAAACATTATCCATAGGGGGTCTTAGGTTTAGGCACCACTAGGGGGGGTCTTAGGTTTAGGCACCACCAGGGGGGTCTTAGGTTTAGGCACCCCCAGGGGGGGTCTTAGGTTTAGGCACCCCAGGGGGGTCTTAGGTTTAGGCACCCCCAGGGGGGTCTTAGGTTTAGGCACCACCAGAGGGTCTAGGGTTTAGGGATAGGTACAGGGAGGGCTTTGGGGTGGTTAGGTTTAGGCACCACCAGGGGTGTCTTAGGTTTAGGCACCACCAGGGGGTCTTAGGTTTAGGCACCACCAGGGGGGTCTTAGGTTTAGGCACCACCAGGGGGTCTAGGGGTTAGAGATAGGTACAGGGAGGGTTCTATGTGAGAGTAGGGTTAGGTATAGTTTTAGTACAATTTTAATAATACTAATCAACAGTTATTATGAATGTGCTTATATTAATATCATTGTTATAAACAATATTTTAACATTTTATTATAATAATAAACGATAAATCAAGATTATTCATAACAATATATAATTATAATGTTTAAACAAATAATACTGATTTTTTTAATAAAACGTAATAAGTTTCAGTTTAGAAACAGGGAAGATTAACGTTTTAAGAATTGCCGATTTCATACACATTATTTAATGATTTATAAATTATTAAAACACTATTTGTAAACGAAATTCTACACAATATTTTTATAAACGATAATACTGCTTATCGTTTACACCACGCGCCCTTTTTTCCCGACGCCCTTTTTTGATGTACGCCTCCCCATAGCATTCCACTGACCTTCTAGTGGACCCCCTCCCATGCTCCCACAGGCCTCCCATTGAGGCACCACATCTTCCAGCATGCCACAATAGAAGAACTGAAGCTCCCTGCATGCCCCCATAAAAGGATCACAGCGCCCAGCATGGCACCACATCACGCAGTATGCTCACACAGAGGCGCCACAGCTCCCAGCATGCCCGCCATTGAGGAATAACAGCTGACTCTGCCTGGGGGACATTGGGGGCACACCAGAATAGATCCAGGGCACGTGCCACTGATCTTTAGTGCTAGGAACGCCTCGGGTTATCTACTTTATAGATAAGTAGAAAAAAAACAACGTTTTGTAAGAAATAATACCTTTTAATGGCTAACTAATAGAGTTAAATGACGCAAGCTTTCTGGTATCTAGTCCCCTTCTTCAGGCATATTTCCAGATGTTAGCTGAAGTAAAACACTGATGCAGATAAATGGTAAACACGAAGATGACAGTTGTGTTGGTTACTGTTTATCCGTTAGGTGTCGGTGATCAGCAGGCTGGAGCCAGTGAGTTAGTGCAACCATACATGAAATCCAGCAGGTTTCTGAAGATCATGAAGCCAAATCAATCATGTTACATAAAGTGTCATGAATCCTGTTCCACAATTTAAACCTTCTGTTAATGTCTTGAACATTTTCATAAATTTGTACTCAGAAACTTTTCTTGATTGATCATTTTTGAAGTTACCCTTAAGAACAAGTACTTTTAGATCTTGCATGCTGTGTCCTGGTTCACAGAAGTGTTGGCCCACTGGTGTGTCCATTTTACCCTCATTAATTTTAAAGCGGTGATGGTTCATTCTTGTGCGCAGTTTTTGTCCTGTTTCTCCTATATAGATTCCTCTTGAGGGGCATTTCATGCAGCGTATCATGTATACAACATTGGATGACTCGCAGGAAAATTGGTCTTGTATTTGATGATATTTCTGTGAGTTTAGTATTTGTATTTGGCTTGTGCTCAAGATATAAGGGCAGGTCTCACACCTTGTGTTATTGCAGGGTAATGTGCCTGGAGTATCTGGTGTAGATAATGCACTTCTGATAATCATTTGTCTCAAATTGGGAGGTTGTCTGAAAGCAAGCAGTGGTAAATCAGGAAAAACATCCTTCAGGCGTTTGTCTTTATGGAGTTTTGGTTGTAGGGCTTTTGATATCTTCCTCTGATATGATCAATCAAGAAAAGTTTCTGAGTACAAATTTATGAAAATGTTCAAGACATTAACAGAAGGTTTAAATTGTGGAACAGGATTCATGACACCTTATGTAACATGATTGATTTGGCTTCATGATCTTCAGAAACCTGCTGGATTTTATGTATGGCTGCACTAACTCACTGGCTCCAGCCTGCTGATCACCTGACACCTAACGGATAAACAGTAACCAACACAACTGTCATCTTCGTGTTTACCATTTATCTGCATCAGTGTTTTACTTCAGCTTACATCTGGAAATATGCCTGAAGAAGGGGACTAGATCCCAGAAAGCTTGCATCATTTAACTCTATTAGTTAGCCATTAAAAGGTATTATTTCTTACAAAACGTTGTTTTTTTCTACCTATATAATTTGTTTGGCTAACACGGTACAGAAACTTTTTTGCTACTACTTTATAGATAAAATAATAGATATTTTCGAATTCATAAGTAAAGTTGATAGAAAATGCTTCTTCATTGTGAAAGTTTTTCATGTTTACTAGGAACATTGTAAACAACTGTCATGTGAGTGTAGCCAATATTTAAAATCAAAATTAAATGTAAATTTTGTATTAATAAAACATAGGTTGAGAGTGATAAGTTTAGATATTATTATTTAAAAAACGATCAATATCAACAGGCGCAATCATTTTTATACGGGCTCCCAAATTTTTGCTTTGGCCCCATTAGCTGATATTTAATATCAGCGTGAAAGGCGGCACCCAAATTGTCCATTCACTGTGGACACCCAAATTTCCTGCTTCCAAATTGCATGGGCCCGCTCTCCGCTCAGTGATATATTCCCTGCTGGACAGGAAATACGTCAACAGGATTCCCGTTAGTCAACGCATACGTGCTGCACCACGCTCTGTCATTCACACTCACTGCATTGCCATAGACTTGCATTACTGCATAATCTGTGTGGTAAGCATGGATTATGTGGTAACGCACAGATGACTTTCCAACAGGATTGCGGCAAAAACTTCTCCATAGACTTTCATTGACTTAAAGGCCTCTTGCAGTAAAGTAGCTTACCGCAACACCATAGTTTTAAAAGGGACCTGAGTCTCAAGCAACCAGAAAGCACACGTATCCGGCATTAGTCGATCCCCGTCAGTGCCAGATAACCGAAACTCTACTGTATTACTATCTGGGAGAGGGCACACCTGCCTACTTGTTTGCACAGAGTAGGTATAAACTACCATTTGTTTATTTTTGCTTATAAGTAAGTAGGTGTAGCATGCATTTTTTTTTTTGTTTTGTTTTTTTAACAGGTCAAGCAATATACGGTTCAGGAATACTTTAATGAGTATGTCCAGTCTCCATTGCAGTTTACATACATTAACGCACGTGTGTTATGCAATGCTCACAGTGTGAACCCATCCTCAAAGGCGAAGGATCAGCAAGTCAGCCAAATTGTATTGTTTAAGGCTAGTTACACACCAGGACGTTGCGTTTAGGGGACGTTATAGGGCACATAACGTGCCCCTAACGCAGCGCCTGGTGCTCTCTGGTGTAGACGTCGGAGTGAGCCGCGTTGTGCAGCTCACTCTGGCGTCCGTGATGCCGTGATGCGTACTCTTGGACGCATGTGGCATCACGTGGTCCCGCCCGGCCAATTGCCGCACAGAGCGGCCGCTGCAGGAAGTAAACACTGCACGTCACTGAGTGCAGTGAATATTAATTAGCCATGTGCCCGGCCGCTCTCCCCTCCTCCCCAACATGACTGAGCATGTGCAAACAGTCTAACGCGGCTTAGCCGTGTAGAACGCACAGCATGCAGCACTTTGCTGCGTTACAATGTAACGCAACGTGGGCAGTGTGAACAGCCCACTTGTGTTACATTGCTGTGCGTTGGGGGAGCATTACAGGCTGCACTAACGTGCGCCTGTAACGTCCCTGTGTGCAAGAAGCCTAAAAGGAAATAAATATTGCAGCCTCCATATAACTCTCACTTCGGCCTCATTCACACCTAAAAATGCGTTTTTGTGCGTTGGTTTTTCCCCCCTCCCGGCGCTCCACTGCATGCTGCATTTTTTTAAAAAAGTGCTTTTCTAAGCGCTTTGCCAGAGCGGTTTTAAGATCAACTCCCTGATGCAAGTCATTAAGGAAACTCTTTGACTCGGAAAATAATAAATACAATGTATTTATTTTAAAAAATGTGAACACAATCGCAGCATTGCGTGTTTTGGATAGCGTTTAGATGAAAATCGCCCCCAAAATGGTGCAGGCACCGCTTTCCTCAACGCACAGCGCACGAACCGTGCTGATATGAACCTTCTCATGGAGATTCATTGCACAAACGTTTTGGGGGCGATTTTAAAAATCACCTGCACTTGGAAAAAAAAGGCCGAAAACACCCCTAGTGTGAACGAGTCCTTCAGGTTCCCTTTAGCCAAGGTCAAATGACCATGGATAATAATGTGCACAAGTCTATGCTTATACCCCAGGATTGCAGAAGTGTGGCAAGTATGACAGTTGTGTCATGTTTTAAGTTCTTAGGCACCTGGTTCACACTTTCCAACGCCGGTGGTCGTGCATTTACTATGCAATGAACAACATGTGTGTTGCTCTCCGTTGCAGTTCTGATCCCATTCACTGACAACGAAATGGTCAGCAATGCATTCAGACAAAAAATGTTTGCAATAGTACATTACAGTAATGCACTTTACCCACTTCTGATGTACTTACTTATCGCACACTATACATGTTGCTGAATTGCACACATGAACGAGGTCTTAATGGTTCCAGCTATTATGTATTAGTGGTGTGAAAACTGAATATGATACACACTTTCAATTTATGATTGGCCAATCACTGACCAATTGTATCACCTCCATGTACAATGAGGCTGGAAGTATGGAGGTCAACAGATATTGAATACTATGAGCAGAATATGTAGGCAAACCCTAATATCACATGGACGTGGTCGGCCAATTACAATGGAAAGTGTGTCTTGGGTTAAAAAAAAAACAATGGAAATTGTGCATCAGGCTTTAGGGAACATGGTAATGTCTCCAGGATGGAAATTACCATGCAAAACTGACATTCACACCTCTGGCAATATTGATGAGGTGTTATTTTTCTCTACTAGCACCCCCCACACAAACACACACTTTGCTAGTGCAAACCTTATCTAGTGGTAAAAGATATCGAAAGAGGGAACACATACTAATTTGGAAAGGCAAGCATTCTATAAAAAGATATAATTTGCATTGTATATTTACGAGGCCCACATTTGCATGGATGTTCACTGTAAAGCAAACTCTTTGCATGCTTAATGCAGGTTGTCTGGCTTTGGTTTGAATCAGAGCGTAATTTGTTAGAAAAATAATTTTGTATTTCTCAAATACAGTACGTCGCATATTTGAGATGTTCTATGCCTAATTTCTGTTTTTACACTCTACATTACCCTGCTTCTACACTGAAACTTTAACCTGTTACACACTGTCAATTATAATTGGCCAATCACTGACCAATTTTACCGCCTCCATGTAGTATGAGGGTCAATAGATATTGAATACTATGAACAGATTGTGTAGGTAAACCCTCGGATTACATGGAGGTGGTAAAATTGATCATTAACTGGCCAACAATCATAATTGAAAGTGTGTACCAGACTTTTGGCCCAAGAAGGAAACGTTCTTTCTGTCGTACACACTTTTTAAATTATGATTGGGCAATCGCAGACCAATTTTACCACCTCCACATAGCATGAGGGTCAATGGATACTGTACTGAGTACTATGAGCAGATTGTGTAGGTAAACCCGCATACTACATGGAGGAGGTAAAATTGGTCAGTGATTGGCCAATCATAATTAAAAGTGTATACCAGACTTAACTCCAGGTACATTTCTAATGCAGGCATCACACTTTAGAACAACTGCAGCGTTTTCCTGCATACCAAAAACACATGCGGAAATGCATGTTATGATAATCTATGGTGTTGCTGCGTTTTCCGGAGGCAAATTCTATTCTGCATAGCGTTCAAACAAGATACAACCTGCACTATTTTCCTGCACAGCATATGTGGTTTCTCATTGAAATCAAAGGCTATTGTAAAAAAAAAAAACTCACCCCAAAATGCACTTTAGTGCGGCCAAATGCTTGTGGGGAATCATCTTCAATACCCACAGATGCAAATCTGATACTTTTCTTAGGCCTCTTTTCCACAACAAGTAGCTGAATTGCTCATTTGTCAGGTAGTTCAGCCTTCCAGCTGCTGGCCACAAATGTCATTTGCAATGCATCCAGCAGCATGGCAGTGTTACACCTGTCTGCGAGGTATCATGTTCCTCTCAGTTGCTAGCAGGCAGAGACAAATCGGGCCGCTATTTGCACCATTGTTTCCTCTTCCCCAGTAGTATATAGAGTTTCTTCTCCTCATTAGTGTTGGGCGAACACCTGGATGTTCGGGTTCGCGAACGTTCGCCGAACATAGCCGCGATGTTCGGGTGTTCACGCCGAACTCCGAACATAATGGAAGTCAATGGGGACCTGAACTTTCGTGCTTTGTAAAGCTTCCTTACATGCTACATACCCCAAATTTGCAGGGCATGTGCACCTTGGGAGTGGGTACAAGAGGAAAAAAAATATTTGAAAAAGAGCTTAAGTTTCAAAGGAAAAATTGTCTTTTAAATGCGGAAAATGTCATATTTCTTTGCACAGGTAACATGCTTTTTGTCGCCATGCAGTCATAAATGTAATACAGAGAAGAGGTTCCAGGAAAAGGGACCGGTAACGCTAACCCAGCACCAGCAGCAGCACACGTGATGGAACAGGAGGAGGGCGGCGCAGGAGGAGAAGGCCACGCTTTGAGACACAACCCAGGCCTTGCATGAGGACAAGAAGCGTGCGGATAGCAATGCTTTTTGCCGCCATGCAGTCATAAATGTAATACAGATGAGAGGTTCAATAAACAGGGACCGGCAACGCTAACCCAGCAGCAGCAGCAGCAGCACACGTGATGGAACAGGAGGAGGCGCAGGAGGAGAAGGCCACGCTTTTTGAGACACAACAACCTAGGCCTTGCATGAGGACAAGAAGCGTGCGGATAGCATGCATTTTGCCGCCATGCAGTCATAAATGTAATAAAGATAAGAGGTACCATAAACAGGGACCGGAAACGCTAACCCAGCAGCAGCAGTACACGTGATGGAACAGGAGGAGGCGCAGGAGGAGAAGGCCACGCTTTGAGACACAACAACCCAGGCCTTGCATGAGGACAAGAAGCGTGCGGATAGCATGCATTTTGCCGCCATGCAGTCATAAATGTAATAAAGATAAGAGGTTCCATAAACAGGGACCGGAAACGCTAACCCAGCAGCAGCAGCACACGTGATGGAACAGGAGGAGGCGCAGGAGGAGAAGGCCACGCTTTGAGACACAACAACCCAGGCCTTGCATGAGGACAAGAAGCGTGCGGATAGCATGCATTTTGCCGCCATGCAGTCATAAATGTAATAAAGATAAGAGGTTCCATAAACAGGGACCGGAAACGCTAACCCAGCAGCAGCAGCACACGTGATGGAACAGGAGGAGGCGCAGGAGGAGAAGGCCACGCTTTGAGACACAACAACCCAGGCCTTGCATGAGGACAAGAAGCGTGCGGATAGCATGCTTTTTACCGCCATGCAGTCATAAATGTAATAAAGATAAGAGGTTCCATAAACAGGGACCGGAAACGCTAACCCAGCAGCAGCAGCACACGTGATGGAACAGGAGGAGGCGCAGGAGGAGAAGACCATGCTTTGAGACACAACAACCCAGGCCTTGCATGAGGACAAGAAGCGTGCGGATAGCATGCATTTTGCCGCCATGCAGTCATAAATGTAATAAAGATAAGAGGTTCCATAAACAGGGACCGGCAACGCTAACCCAGCAGCAGCATACGTGATGGAACAGGAGCAGGCGCAAGAGGAGAAGGCCACGTTTTTTGAGACACAACAACCCAGGCCTTGCATGAGGACAAAAAGCGTGCGGATATAGCAATGCTTTTTGCCGCCATGCAGTCATAAATGTAATACAGATGAGAGGTTCCGTAACAAGGGACCGGCAACGCTAACCCATCACAGATGCTCATTGTTTATGTTACTTGGTTGGGGTCCTGGAGTGTTGCGTAGTCGTTTCCAATCCAGGATTGATTCATTTTAATTTGAGTCAGACGGTCTGCATTTTCTGTGGAGAGGCGGATACGCCGATCTGTGACAATGCCTCCGGCAGCACTGAAACAGCGTTCCGACATAACGCTGGCTGCCGGGCAAGCCAGCACCTCTATTGCGTACATTGCCAGTTCGTGCCAGGTGTCTAGCTTCGATACCCAATAGTTGAAGGGTGCAGATGGATTGTTCAACACAGCTACGCCATCTGACATGTAGTCCTTGACCATCTTCTCCAGGCGATCGGTGTTGGAGGTGGATGTGCACGCTTGCTGTTCTGTGGGCTGCTGCATGGGTGTCAGAAAATGTTCCCACTCCATGGACACTGCCGATACCATTCCCTTTTGTGCACTAGCTGCGGCTTGTGTTGTTTGCTGCCCTCCTGGTCGTCCTGGGTTTGCGGAAGTCAGTCTGTTGGCGTACAACTGGCTAGAGGAGGGGGAGGATGTCAATCTCCTCTCTAAAGTCTCCACAAGGGCCTGCTGGTATTCTTCCATTTTGACCTGTCTGACTCTTTCTTCAAGCAGTTTTGGAACATTGTGTTTGTACCGTGGATCCAGAAGGGTATAAACCCAGTAATTGGTGTTGTCCTGAATGCGTACAATGCGTGGGTCGCGTTCAATGCAGTCTAGCATGAATTGAGCCATGTGTGCCAGAGTCCTGCCAGAACCATCATCATCCTCTTGTGGGCGTTGTGATTGTTGTGATGCATCATAGTCGTCACCTTCTTCCTGGTCTGCTTCTGCTGACCATTCGCGCTGAATTGTGGAAGTCCAACGTGCACCGCTCTGGCCCTCGTCAGTGGTGGCATGAAATTCCTGCTCCAACTCCAGCTGTTCCTCCTCCTCTTCTTCGTCATAGCTGCTGGGGCCAGCATTTCCTGAGGCAGATGGCCTGATGTTGGTACCATCACGCTGATCGTTTTCTCCTTCTGATTCCCCCTGTTGCATCATGACAGCTGGTTCCTTGATTTTCAACATTGACCTCTTCAGTAAACACAGCAGTGGTATGGTAATGCTGACTGAAGAGTTGTCACTGCTCACAAGCAACGTGGATTGCTCAAAATTTTGGAGGACTTGGCAGAGGTCCAACATGTTGGCCCAATCGGATCCACAGAAGCTTGGCAGCTGTCCGGATGCGCCTCGGTACTGCGCCGTCATGTACTGGACCACTGCACTCTTCTGCTCGCAAAAGCGGGCTAGCATGTGCAGCGTAGAATTCCAGCGCGTAGGGACATCACACAGCAAGCGATGGTGGGGGAGATTGAAGCGCTCCTGCATCTTGGCGAGTGCCCCCGAAGCAGTACTGGAATTTCTACAATGCTTGGCCACTCATCGCACCTTCAACAGAAGATCGGCCACGCCTGGGTATGTCCTCAGGAACCGCTGAACTACTAGGTTCATCACGTGCGCCAGGCAAGGGATGTGTGTCAGCTTAGCCAACCTTAAAGCGCGAATGAGATTACTCCCATTATCACACACAACCATGCCCGGTTTCAGGTCCAGCGGTGCCAGCCACAAATCCGTCTGTTCCTTTATTCCCCTCCAAATTTCCTCCCCTGTGTGCTGCTTATCCCCAAGGCAGATCAGCTTCAGCAACGCTTGCTGACGCATGCCAACAGCTGTGCTGCACTGCTTTCACGATCCTACTGGTGCTGGGTTAGCGTTTCCGGATGAGGTACAGCTTTGCGATGCGTTGGAGGAGAAGGAGTCAGAGAGGTAGGTGCTGCTGTTGTTATCCAGTGGGAGGGACGGCGGTGCAGCTGTTTGTGGCGTGGGCAACACCCGCGCCGTAGCAGGTGAGGAATGGCTGCCAGGCTCCACAAGGTTCACCCAGTGCGCGGTAAGGGAGATGTATCGACCCTGGCCGAACGCACTCGTCCAGGTGTCAGTGGTGAGGTGAACCTTGCAGGCAACGGCATTCTTCAAGCTTCGGGTTATTTTGCTGACCACGTGCTCATGCAACTCAGGCACTGCAGAGCACGCAAAGTGGTAGCGGCTGGGAACCACGTAACGTGGGATGGCCACTGACATCATGCCCTTGAAGCTGTTTGTCTCCACCACTCGATATGGCAGCATTTCGCAGGCCAGAAGCTTGGCTATGCTGGCTGTTACTGCCACGGCCCGGGGGTCATTTGCTGGCAATTTCCTCTTGCGCTCAAACATCTCCGAGACAGACAACTGAACCGTAGGGCTGCACACTGAAGGGCTGTTGGTTGTTGTGTTTGATGAACACTGGGAGACCTCAAGAGCACTACTCCGGAAAGTGACAGTGTCAGCGTCGTCTGATGTTTGTGAATGTTGTGAACCACGCAATGGCTGGGCTACTGCTGCTGCTGAGGCGGGTCTGGTGGTGAGTCTGGTGACCCCAAGGGAGGCAATGTTGCTGGTACCCTGTCCTGCCGCGTTTGCCCACAGAGTGGGATGTTTGGATAGCATGTGGCGGCTCATGCTGGTGGTGGAGAGGTTGTTAATACTTTTCCCCCTGCTCAGGCGGGTCTTGCACACCTTGCAAATCGCCATGGTACCATCCTCAGTGCAGTCTTCAAAGAAAGCCCAGACTTTGGAGCACCTGCCTTGCTGGCGATTTCTGTTTGCGCCTCTTTTGCGTCTCAAAGGAACTTCCACGCTTGTGGTGCCTGAAATTTCGCGCCGCCTACCTTGTGGCACAAGGCGAACTCGTGCAGCAGTGGGTTCTTCAACAGACTCATCTGTGCTGCTACGACGGCGATGTTCTCGTTCACATACAAAATCTGGGTCTATGTCCACATTGTCCATACCCTCCTCTTCCATCTCCTCAAACTCGTCATATGTCATTGTGGGGGGCCGCCGCCGTGGAGTAGAGCTCCCCAGAACAACCTCTGCGCAGCTCACTCCAACGTCGTCTTCCAGATCTTCTCGGCCGACCTCCTGCAATTGCAACCCCTCCTGCCCAACTTGCTCTGGGATTTGGGTTTCCGAGTCCTCCTCGGACTCGCCTTGTATTTCAGTGCGCGGTGCATTTCCCACAGTTAATGGTTGTGAATCCGGGCACAACATTTCTGGCTGTTCCTCCATTGACCTTTGAAAGGTGGAAGTTTGTTGGGCTGGGAATAGCTCCTGCGAATACCCCATTGTGTCCTGAGGTAATTCTTCGGCCTGGTTATCTGGCAGTTGTGTGCGTGGTGTCGCTGCCGGTTGTGTCAGCTTTGTGCCCACTGGCTCCTTGTAACTGGCTGAGGACTAGGACCTCGTGCATGATGTGCTGGTGCTGCTTAACCCACTGCTGGACGCTTGAGAGGTCATCCAAGTAATTATCTGGTCCTGTTCTTTTTCACTTATCCTTAAAGTACACGCTGACTGGCAGCAGTACAGTGGCAGTACAGAAATGCTATACAGTGGTGGGTGAGCGGTGTACCACTATTGCTAGCAGCGACACGGAGCACAATGCCATACAGTGGCGGGTGAGCGGTGTACCACTATTGCCAGCAGCGACACAGAGCACAATGCTATACAGTGGCGGGTGAGCGGTGTACTACTGTTTCCAGCAGACACAGAGTGGCAGTAAACACAATGCTATATAGTGCTGGGTGAGCGGTGTACACAGAGTGGCAGTAAACACAATGCTATATAGTGTGGCTGAGCGAGCGGTGTACTACTGTTCCCAGCAGCGAGTCAGAGCACAATGCTATATATAGTGCTGGGTGAGCGGTGTACACAGAGTGGCAGTAAACACAATGCTATATAGTGTGGCTGAGCGAGCGGTGTACTACTGTTCCCAGCAGACACAGAGTGGCAGTAAACACAATGCTATATAGTGCTGGGTGAGCGGTGTACACAAAGTGGCAGTAAACACAATGCTATATAGTGTGGCTGAGCGAGCGGTGTACTACTGTTCCCAGCAGCGAGTCAGAGCACAATGCTATATATAGTGCTGGGTGAGCGGTGTACACAGAGTGGCAGTAAACACAATGCTATATAGTGTGGCTGAGCGAGTGGTGTACTACTGTTCCCAGCAGACACAGAGTGGCAGTAAACACAATGCTATATATAGTGCTGGGTGAGCGGTGTACACAGAGTGGCAGTAAACACAATGCTATATAGTGTGGCTGAGCGAGCGGTGTACTACTGTTCCCAGCAGCGAGTCAGAGCACAATGCAATACAGTGCTGGGTGAGCGGTGTACCACTATTGCCAGCAGCGACACAGAGCACAATGCTATGCAGTGGCGGGTGAGCGGTGTACTACTGTTCCCAGCAGACACAGAGTGGCAGTAAACACAATGCTATATATAGTGCTGGGTGAGTGGTGTACACAGAGTGGCAGTAAACACAATGCTATATAGTGTGGCTGAGCGAGCGGTGTACTACTGTTCCCAGCAGACACAGAGTGGCAGTAAACACAATGCTATATAGTGTGCCTGAGCGAGCGGTGTACTACTGTTCCCAGCAGACACAGAGTGGCAGTAAACACAATGCTATATATAGTGCTGGGTGAGCGGTGTACACAGAGTGGCAGTAAACACAATGCTATATAGTGTGGCTGAGCGAGCGGTGTACTACTGTTCCCAGCAGACACAGAGTGGCAGTAAACACAATGCTATATAGTGTGGCTGAGCGAGCGGTGTACTACTGTTCCCAGCAGACACAGAGTGGCAGTAAACACAATGCTATATAGTGTGGCTGAGCGAGCGGTGTACTACTGTTCCCAGCAGACACAGAGTGGCAGTAAACACAATGCTATATAGTGTGGCTGAGCGAGCGGTGTACTACTGTTCCCAGCAGACACAGAGTGGCAGTAAACACAATGCTATATATAGTGCTGGGTGAGCGGTGTACACAGAGTGGCAGTAAACACAATGCTATATAGTGTGGCTGAGCGGTGTACTACTGTTCCCAGCAGCGACACAATGACTGGGGGGGACCCTGGCTAGTCCGGCTGGAGAGAGAACTACCCTGCCTGCCTACCCAAAGCTAAACCCACAGACAAATGGCGGAGAAATGACGTGGTTCGGGTATTTATTTACCCGAACCACGTGACACGTTCGGCCAATCAGAGCGCGTTCGGGTCCGAACCACGTGACCCGTTCGGCCAATCACAGCGCTAGCCGAACGGTTTGGCCGAACACCATCAGGTGTTCGGCTGAACTCGAACATCACCCGAACAGGGTGATGTTCTGCAGAACCCGAACAGTGGCGAACACTGTTCGCCCAACACTACTCCTCATTTGTAGAGGTGAAATCTGGGATATGGGCAGAGAGTTTCTGGAAATGGGCACTGGGCAGTCCTCACAGGTTCATATTTGCTGCAGTGTAGCAGGAAGTGGGCCTCATCCTCCAGGCCCCCCTGGTCACACTGCCTGCAGAGTCTTTCCTCCCAGGGCTTTCATATCTGCATGTGCCACCCGGCCTCTATCTCCAGGCTGTGGGCACTCAGACAAGACACAGAACATTTATATCGCGCTTTTCTCCTGGCAGATTCAAAGCGCCTCGAAACCTTTAGAGCCCTTTCACACCGGGGCCATGCAGTGCGGTATTTTTACCGCACCCCACGGCCGGGCAATGAAAGTCTATGAAGACTTTCATACTTCGGCAGTACGGGGCGACGCAACAGAAGTGACGTTTTCGCCACATCCCAGATGCAGGTCCAAAACTACGTTTACGCGACAAGCTGCGGTCGGCCGCGAAGTCATAATTCATGTTAGTCTATGCCAACGTGTGTTTTTTTTTAAAAAATGACCGAAGCGACTTTGCAACACGCATGCATGGAGGCATATTTTTACATTATGCTTCCGTGCACTTCGGCATACCTTGAAGCAGGAAGTGACTGCAAGCACGTGTCACTTCCTGCTTGGCTGGTCGCCAGACAGGGAGCACCGCGTACTAAAGCGGGGTTTCCTGAAGGCCTGTTTCTGGCACACTGGTTTACAGTGTGAAACCATCTGGAAATGTACTCTGAAAACACACCTTTTTCAGACAAGCTTATAAATTGTTATAGGTAACATTGAAGGCTCACTGCCTCATTCACTAATCCCTTTGTCTCCACCTTACTACTCTCTAGCAAGCTTGCAAGTACAGGTAAGTACAGGGGCCTCCTCCTTCCATGCTTCTTGTTTTTTGTTGTACAGTATGCAGGGCCGGCCCGCTCATGAGGCGGGGTGAAACTTTTGCCTCAGGCGGCAAATTTCCAGGGGCGGCACCCGCCCGTCCGTGGGTGCGGGGAGCCGGCCGCCGAGCTGGAGGGGTAGCTGGCAGGACGGGGGTATTGGGCCAGCGGCGGGGAGGGGGGTCGGACCCCCCCTCCCTCGCCTGGGTGACCCCGTCCTCCACTCCCCTCCAGCCTTAAATAGAAGCAGCCGCTATGTGTAAGAGGAACGGGCGGGGAGGACTCACCTCTTCCTCGATCCAGCGTGCGCTCCACTGACGTCACTTCCTGCAACGCTGCAGGAAGTGACGTCAGTGGAGCGCACGCTGGAAAGAGGTGAGTGTCCTCCCCGCCCGTTCCTCTTACACATAGCGGCTGCTTCTATTTAAGGCTGGAGGGGAGCGGAGGACGGGGGACCCAGGCGAGGGAGGGGGGGGGGGTCCGACCCCCCTCCCCGCCGCTGGCCCAATACCCCCGTCCTGCCAGCTACCCCTCCAGCTCGGCGGCCCCCCCACGGGGGGGGGGGGGGGGGGCGGGGCGGCGCGGCGGCGGCGGCAATTCTTTAAAAATTTGCCTCAGGCGGCAAAAAGTCTAGGGCCGGCCCTGACAGTATGGTAGCTAATCAAATTAACATGTACCAGTAATTGGTGATGTTTAAAGAGACACTGAAGCGAAATAAAAAAAATATCATGAATTAGTTGTGTAGTAGGGGTAATTACTAGAACATTGGTAGCAAAAAAAAATATTCTTATATTTTTATTTTCAGTTATACAGCTTTTTTTTTTTTATAACATTGCATCATTCGCTAATATGTGCAATTTACACATTTATCAGCATTCTTAGGGCCTGTTTCCACTAGAGCGAATATGCATGCGTTTCATGCAAGCGTTTCCTGAATGCAGATTCGCATAGACTATACAAGTGGATGGGACTGTTTGCACTTGTCAGGATTTCTGAGCGTTTTTCTGTGCAGAAAAAATCTGCACGGCAGAGCCATCAGAATTTGCATACCGCATACCGCTATGCGATTTGCATACAATGTATTTAATAGGAAATTCGCATGCGGTTTTGGTATGCAAATTTTCATGCGAATTCGCATACGATTTCACATACAAACAATGGAAAAGCACACAGGCACTGCCATGGTTAAATTCGCATACAGTCATCCATGCGAAATTGTATACGAATTCGCATGAAAATTCCCATACAACCGCATGCGAAATTCGCATCCGCATGCACATTTTTTCCGTGGCGATTCCCACCGCACAATTGGAAACGAGCTCTTAATGTTTTTATAGAACAGGCAGTAAACTTTTGACCTGTCCTGAACTATTCTCTGCAAAAGAAAAACACAATACAGCTGAGATAACCTAATCAGAAGTCAGAGCTCTCTGCGACTTTTAAAGTCTAATGCTGGATCCACACGGTGCGTTCGCGCACTCGATTTCCCGCTCGATTCCCGTCGATTGGTTTATTTCCAACATGTCCGATTTGGATTTCGATGGATCGTTAGGTCGATTCGCATGCAAAGTATGCCAAATCGACCTAACGATCCATCGAAATCCAAATCGGACATGTTGGAAATAAACAAATCGAGCGGGAAATAGAGTGCGCGAACGCACCGTGTGGATCCAGCATTAGTACTCAATGGCTATTTGCATAGATAACAACTGGAGTTTCTTAACTCTTCCTGTACAGGAAACAAATGTTAGACTTCTGTCTCTGCTCCTAATGCCTTATTTCTTAGCTGTACTACGCATACAAATCATTATATCATAATTATTTTTTTTTTTTGCTTCAGTGTTTCTTTAAAACCATATATTAACTATGTATGTATGTATGGTATTTGTACTTGTGTTGCTGGATGTCCTGATTATACTTTGTGTAACTACTTATCTATCTAGCTCCTCACTATTTGTTTTGTGCTATGTACAGCGCTACAGAAGATGCTGGCACTATATAAATAAAAAAATATTAATAAATTAACACCTATGCATTAACTACTACAATATATAAATTATTTCTGTTAAACTTTTATTTAAAAGAATGCACTGGTAAAATATATTGCATCATTAGACATACAAGGAAGCAACAGCTTTAGGTACAGTGTGCCCAAGGAATACTACTGTGTATAAATGAATTCAGTAATGCAGAATGATTCATGCCAACTTTTCAGCTGCCAATAGTGTTTCTTGTGCCACTTAGTGAACCTCAAGAGAAAATACATTGACAAGACACCAACTATGTCCACAGAAATAATCCTAAATGAGCGTTTTGCTGGAATCTAGACCTAAATATTTAACTGTGTCACTTGCATATGCTGTTTATCCAGCTCCTATACAGAGTATTAATGACCTTTTCATAAATTAGCAATTCTTTGCAATTAGTGATCATTCAAATTTTGTGTGAATATGAAAACATTTCTAAGTATTTTTCAGGGAGAGTCAAGGCTGCCATTAGAAATTTTGAGGCCCCTCACACATCACCAGGCCTGGGTCCCCCTTCCCCCTCGCATTTATACATCCTGTCCTGTGTCGCCCACCGTGCAGTGCCCATCTGTCTTCAGAATCCCCTGCAGATTAGGTACAGGTGTTACCCAGTATAGGTTAGCCAAGTACAGGTGCCCCCCAGTGTAGGCTAGCTAGGTACAGGTGTCCCCCAGTATAGGCTAGCTAGGTACAGGTGTCCCCCAGTATAGGCTAGCTAGGTACAGGTGTCCCCCAGTATAGGCTAGCTAGGTACAGGTGTCCCCCAGTATAGGCTAGCTAGGTACAGGTGTCCCCCAGTATAGGCTAGCTAGGTACAGGTGTCGCCCAGTATAGGTTATGCTCTATGGGAAGGATCGGAACTGACCTGACATCAGGAAGGGGGTGGGGGAGAGTTCATAAGTTTGCCTCAGGAAGCAAAAGGTCTCCAGTATAAGTCAGCTATGTGTAGGGGCTTCAGTAAAAGTTAGCCAGCAATTGGGGAGCTATTATAAGTGCCTTCCACCCCCCCCCCCCCATCCCTCCCCGATCCAGGTGCTGTCACTCACCTTGCCTCCGTCCAGCAATCGCCTCTTCCTCCCCGCACAGCTCCAGTATTCTGTGTGGGGAGGATTGGGACTGAGCAGCTCCATGATGTTGATGAGGTCTTCAATGTCGATGACGCTCAGTCCTGATCCTCTCCAAAGAAAATACCGCTGGAGAAATGCTCGCTGAGTAACAGCACATGGATCGGGGGGTGGTGAGCACCTACACTAGCTCCCCAATTGTTGGCTAACTTTTACTGAAGCCCCTACACATAGCTAATATTTACTGGGGGACCCCTGCACCCTTTAAAACCTCCTGAGCGGCATGCCCAACACAGTGTTGGGCATACGACTTAGGAGGTCAGAACCAGTTCTAGACTTTTTGCTACCTGAGACAAACTTTTGAGGATGCCCCCCCCCCCCCCCCCTCCACCTTCACCTTTAATTTGGAATGATCACACAGCACCCAAAAATGTTCACCATCAGTATAGGTAGGTAGATAGCCAGGTAAAGGTTCCCGCTGTAGAGGGTAACAAGTATAGTTGCCCTAGTATAGGTAGCTAGTCTAGTCGCCCCCAGTATAGGTAGCCAATATTGCTGCCCCCAGTATTTGTAGCTAGTATAGTTGCCCCAGTATAGGTAGTATAGTTGCCCCCAGTATAGGTAGTATAGTTGCCCCAGTATAGGTAGTATAGTTGCCAGTTAGATTCCCCAGTATGAAGAGCCAGCTATAGGTGTCCCCTATGAAGCCTGTAGAGTGCCTTTTTCTACTCCGTTGTAGTCCCCAGTATAGGTAGCCTGGAAGGGGGAGCAGTGGGCACACAGCTGTGGAGAGGAATGACTCACCACTTCCATGTTCCAGACGCCAGAGTGTTGCATTCCACAGGTCTTCTCCGCCTTTAATTCCGCTCACTGTACTTCCGCTAATCAGGAATAGTTTTTTTTTATTAACAGTCGAAATGTATTTAGTTTTAAAACAACATTTATACAACACTGGTGAGCCACCAGAACATAAAACAATCCCAACATCCCTAACCCTCACATCCCGCCCCCCCACCCCTCAGTGCATCGTGCAGTCAAAAGGAGAAGATCAGCAGAACAAGGGGTAAACCCACATATTATGTACATAATGATATACCATTAAACAGCAGAATCAGGTGTGTGAGAGGACATATATTCAGACCATTGAAGTCAAATTCTATCAAATTTCAACGGACACTTGTTCCTGTTCAGGTAAGTTAATTTATACGAGACCATGACTTTATTAACGCTCTTGAACCAGGAATTCTTAGTGGCAGGTTGATCTGAGAGACACTTAAAAAACAGTTCCATTCGAGCATACAGGCACAGAATCTTAACCAGCCTAATTTGGTAATTAGAAAGAGTGGCATCAGTATAAAGGCCAAGGAGGAGGGATTTGGAATCCAGTACAACTTTCGCCCATGACATCTGTTAGTACTTTAGCTGCTGTGCGCCAGTAATTTTGTAGTATGTCACAAGACCATATCATATGGAAGAAGTCCTCCTCTGACACTTAGGACACAGATTAGATTTTTCTGGGAAGATCGCGTGTAGCTGCAAAGGCGTGCGGTAGGTTCTGTAGACAAGCTTAAGATGCATAAATTTATCAGTGGCCGAGATCGTGACACCCTCCATACTAGACAGGACATCTCCCAACTCACTATCTGTTAGAGGTCCCACATCTGCTTCCCATTTGATTCTGGCTTTGTCTAATCTAGGCGTAGTTTGGGAAATTAGTCTGAAACTAGTAGACCCAGCCCATTTAAAAACGGGCTCTAGGTCTACGGCCGCCGCCAGTGCGCATGTGCACGCATGCAACCGCTGCGTGCCCAACGCAGACGTGCGCCCGCACTAGCCCACCTCGCTCGCCCGTCCAGTTCCCTGGTCCCAGCTTTCCGTTACTGCGCACATGCGCAGTAACAAAAATCCTGGGACACAGGGACAAAACTGCTGGACGCAGCGACACTTAGCTTTTATTAGGTAGGATACACTTCAGAAAGAGGTCTTTCCAGTTGTTGCCTCATAAGTGGTCCCTCTATACGATCTGACTCCCAGGTCCAGCGACCTGGGAACTGCTTTTGCCAGGCATGGCAGATCTGAAAGTAGCAAAAAAGCATATTATTTAGTAACCCAAACCTGGTTTTCAGCTGAGCAAATGAGAGTGGAGTACCTGAAGGAGTGAGTTGCATCAGTTGCTTAATTCCCTTACTAGCCCATAACTGAGGATCAGGAATGGAGGTGAAGTGGAGAAGATTAGGGTTGCCCCAGAGTGGCGTGTATGGGGAGAGGGTGTTCGGTCCCCGCACACCAGACCTGCTCACCCCCCAAGCTTTAATAGTAGTTTTCATAGTGATTGTAACAAAAGAGTATTTGTTAACACCTCAAAAAGGGGGATTCACCAGAGCCTCAAATGAGCCAACAGTAGCTGCTTTTAATACGACCGCTGTATTGCACTCATCCTGAGAAAACCACCAACGAATGGTCACGAGCAAGGAGGCCAAAAAGTATTTACGCAAATTCGGGAGGGCGAGTCCTCCTCCATCAATAGGAAGCTGCAGGGTGGGCGAGCGAGAGACGTGGAGCACCCTCCCCCCATATAAAGCTCGAGGTAATAGCATCTATTTTTTTGGAAAAGAGTCAGTGGGATCCAAATGGGAGATTGCCTAAGCACATAGTTAAATCTAGGTAGGAACAACATCTTGAAGAGGTTCACCCATCCCACGAATGAAATCGGAAGTGTTCTCCAGGCCTGAGCCTTGCGAGAGTAATGGTCAATGACTGGCTGAACATTGCAATGAAATTACCAAAGTTCCCATCTATTAATAATGCCTAGGTATTTGAAACTGTTCAACCATTTGAGTTGAGGATGGGGAGTTATGCCCTTGTCTATGGGATAGAGGAGAGACTTGTCCCAATTAATACGTATTCCTGAGTATACTCCAAAGCGGTTAAAGGTATGTAATGCTGCTGTTAATGATGGGCCTGCATCTCTTAGGAAAAGAAGCATGTCATCTGCATAGAGTGCCACCTTCTCGACCAATCCCCCCACCCAAAGCACCACGATCTCGTCTGACAAGCGAATTTGAATAGCTGCTGGCTCGATTGCGAGCGCGAATAGAAGAGGGGATAGGGGACACCCCTGATGGGTACCTCTGCGGAGGGGGAATGAGTCATTGGTTTTAATTCTAGCAACCGGGGAATCATACATTATTTTTACCCACGTAATACATTTTTCCCTAATTCCATAAAAGGTGAAGAACCTCCCAGAGGTACGGCCATTTAACCGAGTCAAACGCCTTTTCGGCGTCAAGCGCTGCTATGACCCTATTACCTGGATCAGCGTGTGTGATGGACAGGTTTGTATGTAATCTCCTCAAGTTGATGTCCGTACCCCTGCCAGGCATAAACCCAGTCTGATCCGGGTGGATGAGAGTCTCAATAACCCGGACCAGTCTTCTACCTGAAATTTTGGCCAATATCTTGATGTCAACGTTAAGTAGGGAGATTGGTCGATAGGAAGCACAATAGCGGGGATCTTTATCTTTTTTAGGGATCACCACTATAAGGGCAGTTTTCATTGAGTCTGGCAGCAGGCGCTCGGTTTGCATAAAATTATATAATTCAGCCAGGGTAGGACTTACTTCCTCTTTATATGTCGTATAGTATTCCGTAGGAATACCATCAAGACCAGATATTTTGCTTGATTGCATGCTAGCAATAGCCATTTCTACCTCATCCTCCGAGATATCGGCATCCAGAAGTTCTCTTTGTTCCGCTTCCAGCCATTGGAGAGGGACCTCCCCAAGATACTCCATCAGCTCAGGCAGGGTATAATGGGCTCTCCAGGAGTATAAATGTATATAGTAATCACAAAATACTTTGTTGATCTCAAGAGGTGAATTATGGGAGACATCAGCATTGTCTATAATGAGGGGTATGCTAACTTTAGTTGTCTGATCTCTGGCCAGCCATGCCAGTAGGCTGCCACATTGATTACCTTGTTCAAAAATACGGTGAGTCTGTCTAAGAAGGAACTTTTTAGTTACCTCCAGCAGGTTCACCTTCCCCTGAGCAGACTTCCACTGTTTAAATCGTTCCAGCGAAGTACTGCTGGTGAAGGTTTCTTTGGTCTTAGCATGATCGATCGCTTGAGTGAGCGAGGACTTGCGAATCTCCCCAACTTTTTCAATGGTTGATTTGTAAGCGCCTCTAATAAATGCCTTTGAGGCATCCCAGACAACATCCTTGGAACAGGTATCTCTATTTGTATTCCAGTATTCCATCAATTCAGTGTGTATATCCCTCCCCACCCCATCATCCTGGATCCAGTAGGATGATATCCTCCATGTGGCAAGGGACCTCACGCTCCCCGTGGCCAAAGGCAGCATAATAGGAGCATGGTCTGAAATGGCCCAGGGAAGGCAATCAATGTCCCTCAGCATCGGAAGAACATCAGTTGGCGAAAGCGAATTTTCCACAAAAGTTTGTGAACGGGTAAAACGGGCATACCGCGATAGACTTCAATATATTTTAAAACATATAGGGACTGTTTCTGGCCACAAAAGTGATGGAATAGTTGTTTAACTACCTAACGACCGCATCACGCCAACGGGCGTGACTGTGGCAGCAGTCCCAGGACCGCCTAACGCCAAATGGCGTCAAGTCCTGGGGCCAGCTACTGCAGGATTCAGTTTGGCCTGCAAGCAGGGGGAGATCACGCGCAGGCTGTGCGCACATCTCCTGCTTGGGAAGCGGAGCTCCGCCCCGCCGTCTATTTACATGGTACAGCGCTGTGACCTGCAGCAGCGCTGTACTGGGGACAGCCGTGTGACACGGCTGTCCCCCTGGGGAACAAGAGAGCGATCGGCTCTCATTGACAGAAGCCTATGACAGCTGATCGCCAGGATTAGCCGGCTGGGGGGAGGGAGGGGTTTTAGAAAAAAAAAAAGAAAAGTAGCAACATGTATTAATAAAAAAAATGTAGCTCTGTTGGTGGGGAGAAAAGGGGGGGGGGGTTGAGGAATCACTTGTGTGCTGAGTTGTGCAACCCTGCAGCTATGAGTTAAAGCTGCATTGGTCAATTTAGTGAAAATTGGCCTGGTCTTTAGGGGGGTTTAACACTGCGGTCCTCAAGAGGTTAAAGGGGCCTAACGCCTGGACAGTGGCATGCCGGAGGGGGATCCATGGCAAAAGTCCCACCAAAAATTATGTCGTTTATGCAGAGTCGTGTTTTAATCTCTAAAGGGCAAAAATCAAAGTACATCTTTTTTAAATTTGTGGAATTAAGTGCTTTAAAATGTCTGGGGAGCATACACGGCGATAAGGTAGTGTAAGGGTTAACGCCTCGTTTAACGCACCACAAAAAAACGCAAAGAGCTTTAGTGATAACTTTAGGTGAGAAAATCATTGTTTTTACTAGTTGACACCTCCAGGACATAAATGTTAGTCCTTTCTGTGGCAATCTTTGTGCAGTGGTGTGTAGTGGCCGCCGTGCTTGTGTGAACGTTCGCAGGAGTGCAGGGGATCACAGTTTCCCAGCCCCCTATGGTCGGGCTGAGGTAGTTCAATAATGGTTAAGTGACCCAAATTAAACACTGATTCTGAACCAAGGCCGTATACAGGGGGCAGTAGTCACTGGCAAACGGAGGGTATTCAGCCAGGAAAGCCCGCATAATATAAACAGCCTCATTCTCCCTCCCTTCTTACTTCTGGTGCCTCCCTCCAGCTAATATAATGAGAGAGGCAGCAATTTGTGAGCTTCCCCACAAGAAGGTGCAGCCTGCAGTGAGAGAATGTTGATTCTGGAGTCCCGGACTCTCCACAGCACAGAAGTGTCAGACATGATGCAATTAGAGGGCAGGCAAGCTGGTAAATATACACAGCATGATGCAGAGCTCGCCTGGAGGGTCCGTGGGCAAACATCTGTCTGGTCTTTCCCCATTGTTATAATGACTGCATGTGTGGATAAGGCGTTAAACAAGTTGAAAAGTTTTTGACAGTCCCTAGACTCCAGGAGGGCTTCTTTTTGACTTGTGTGGGAGACTGGCAGGGACAGGAGTCCGATTACAGGCAAGTAGCCTGTCTGATGTGGGACTGCAATACAGATAAGTTCTCTGCTCCATCTCAGGCTATTCTCGATTTCTCCACTCCTCTCTCTGGGCTAGTGCAACGCCAAAATGACAATAGCAATCGCTAGCAATTTGTGAGTGTGATTTTTGTGAAGCGATTTTCAGAGCGATTTTTGAATGAATCGCTCAAAAACATGCTACATGCAGTATACGTGCGATTTTGAAAAAGTCACAACGCTGCTGTGAGAACACTGTCATAGGGTAACATTAGCCAAGCGCTTTTCAAATCACTGTTGATTTGAAAAACGCTCAGAAGCACTCTTGGTGTGCACCAGCCTCCTTCATTCACCTTTGTTTCCCTCTTCTCCTAGTGCTGGCTGTGTCTTCTTGTCATACAGGAAAGCTAAATAAAAGTGCAATTCTGGTGAGGCAAAATATTATTATTTAGTATTTGTATAGCGCCGCCATCTTCCGCAGATGCATATATCCCTGCATCATATGGTTATCGCTTGCACTATGTGACACTATGTGGCATATTCCACTGAATTGTCCAAACTAAGTCTATCTCCCGTTCCTCTCTCGGGGAGTTGTTCCAGCGCTGTACCCCGTTCAAATTTGCTGCTACCAGAAGCCCTCAGAAACACTCGTGTCCTTGAGTACTTCCAAAGATAGGCAGCTCCGTAATACGCCAGCGCACTTTTGTGCATGGGCAGTATGGAGCCACCTGTATTCGGAAGCACTCGAGGACATAAGTGCTTCTGGACCTTTTAGGAATCCCCCCCTTAAAAATCCTGCGTTTGCCCCTGGTAGTGGATACTAGATGCCAGTAGTGGTGGAAAAGGATTATTGGGTTATGGTCGGTGTCATGATATGACATGAGGACTGTCCATAAACAGTGAGCAGACATGGAATCCAATGACGAACGCTTTATTCTGATCCATACCTCAGAGAACTTCCATCAATTCAGGAGCATACAACTTTCACCTAGCTGTCTCACACCAAACTGACTCTCTCTCTCTCTCTCAGTGTATCAAGCTTAACAAACAGACATCAAATGTTAGCAGATGATAAGAGCAAGGCCAGTCTGCTAACAGACAATAGAACAATGGCAAATGCCCCCACCTGACTCCAGTAACTTACAATCAATGCAGAGACATAGCCTAATCACAGCAAACCGGAATAAAATACAATTAGTAAAAATACAATCATAACATATACCATATATCACATTCCTCCCCCCATACATTCCTGGACCCCCAGGTGGGCGCGCGAAGCGCGTCGCTGTGAAAAATGGGCGTGGTCATGACCGGATGAGGGCGGGGCTAACTGTAATTTAAAGTGAACCCAGGGTGAGAGTGATATGGAAGCTGCCATATTTATTTCCTTTTAAACAATTCTAGTTCCCTGGCAGCCTTGCTGATCTATTTGGCTGCAGTAGTGAACTGAATTACACCAGAAACAAGAATGCAGCTAATCTTGTCAGTTCTGACAATATTGTCAGAAACCCCTGACCTGCTGCATGCTTGTTCAGGGTCTATGGTTGAAAGAATTAGAGGCAGAGGACCAAAACGGCAGCCAGGCAGCTGGTATTGCTTAAAAGGAGATAAATATGGCAGCCTCAATATTATTCTCACCTCGGGTTCCCTTTAAAAGTGCAACGCAAAGACAGAGGGCCCAAGTTTTGCTGACCCTTTCCCCAGAAAATTCACATAATTGTGCAGGTTTTCTCAAGAAAATACACGTAATGTGAGCAGATATGAACAAAAAACACGTTCAATAACCCCAATATGCACAACCGTTATCAGATATGACCCCAATATGCACAACCGTTATCAGATATGACCCCAATATGCACAATCGTTAGCAGATCTGCCCACAATATGCACAATCCTCAGCAGATCTGACCCCAATATGTACAATCTTCAGCAGATCTGACCACAATATGCACAATGCTCAGCAGATCTGACCCCAATATGCACAATCCTCAGCAGATCTGACCCCAATATGCACAATGCTCAGCAGATCTGACCCCAATATGCACAATGCTCAGCAGTTCTGACCACAATCAGCAGCACCACCTGAAAAAGAAAAGAAAAACCCATTTACTCACCTACAGTAAGAAGACCTCTTGTCCCGACCTCCTCCTGTCCCGACCTCCTTGTGGCGCGCAGCTCCCACGATCCTCTTCCTTCACGTGACTTCCTGCCTGCAGCCTGCATGACCTGGCGAGCAGGGCTACAGGAAAATGGCCGCCCGAAGCCTTGCACTGCAGACTCCAAGTCTGCAGAGCAGGGCTTCGGGCGGCCATCTTACCGTAGCCCTGCTCTGCTGCTTCGGGCTGCCGATGTGAACTGACTCGGCGTCTCTTAGACGCCTGAAGTCAGTTCACACCAGGGGGTGCTTTGGGGGTGCTTGGACAAATTTAGGGGGTGCTTGAGCACCCCCAAGCACCCCCCTGGCACCGCCACTGATCGTCCGGACTCTCAAACTCAACAAAGCCAAATCCAGGTGGACTCCTGGAGACCCAGATATGGCGCACAGGTCCATAGCGGCCAAACGCTTGCCTCAACTCCCACTTGTTGCTTTGGCTTCCCAAGAGTCTAATGCATACCTCCCAACTTTTTGAGATGAGAAAAAGGGACACTTAAGCCACGCCCATGTCACACCCCTTGTCATGCCCCCACCACGCCCCTAGTCACGCATACCGTAAAGATTTCATAAGTAAAATATGTTGTTTTATAATTCAAACCACAGTGGTCCTTTCTATCCTGGGTCATTTTCCTTCATAGTAACATTTTAAAATTATTAATATATCAATTTAAAGGATGGAAATAAAGTTTAGAGTCAATCACATTTTTGGCATATTAATATACATATTTATATAGAAAGAGGGACAAATGAGGGTGAAAAGGGGACAGAGGGACAGGGCTCCGAAAAAGGGACAGTTGGGAACTATGGGATTGGAGGGTGCGTGGCACTCTGTGGGGGTCAATTGGAGGGTGCCAGTGGGCAGAAGAGGAAAAAAAAGCCGCTGAAGTGTAATGCGGCGGGGAGCACAGCCGACATCAGTCCTCCCTCCCTCCCTCTCCATCATGGCCCCCCGTGAGTCCCTATATGAAATGCAGAGAGATCGTGCGCAGGAGTGTTTAGCTTACATTACTGTTCGGTGACCGGCTTCCTACTTCCTGTTTCCCATGACGCGAAACAGGAAGTAGGAAGCCGGTCACCGAACAGTAATGTAAGCTAAACACTCCTGCGCACGATCTCTCTGCATTTCATATAGGGACTCACGGGGGGCCATGATGGAGAGGGAGGGAGGACTGATGTCGGCTGTGCTCCCCGCCGCATTACACTTCAGTGGCTGTCCGCGCGGCTGGTGCCTCGATCTTTTTTTTTCTCTCTCTGCCTGCCGGGTTCACAAGGGGGGTATCCCGTGACAGCGGGACCCCTCCCCCAACCCGTGACAGTCCCGCCGAATCCGGGACGGTTGGGGCCCCTGGTCTAATGTACACCTTGGAATTTTTCCGGCGAGCACAATGGGATTGAGCACAGTCAGATGTGTCATTGGTTAAGATATTATTCGACACATGAACATAATTAATCCCTCTGGCATCTTCTCTTTCCGCTACCGTTCTCAAGAGTGGGGAAACATCTGTGGAGTTGGTTGCCACATTCCTGCCAACAGCAGGCTGAGGACTCCGAGCAGCTCCATTGTCTCTGATGACATGTGGGCAAGCTGCTACCAGATGCTCACTCGACCCACAGCCAAAACACAATTTCCTCACCTGGTTCCTTCTATCAGCTGAAGTGGCAGAACTCCTCTCTGGATGGGTGGGACGGGGCTCTACACAAGATGCTGTCCTGAATACTTCACAGACACACAAATCCTCTGGTAGATGACACACCTAAGACCGGTTTTCCACAAATTGATCGGCCAGCTTTGCAGCATCCTTCATTGTGTTTCGATGCAGTACCCACATTGTCACCTCTGGAGGACAGCAGCTCAGGAATTGTTCCCTCAAACACAGTTCTTTTAAGTCCTCCAAAGTCCTGACACCACTGCCCTGAATCCACTGATTAAACTCATGTGTCAGCTTCTCTCCGAATTCAGTAAAAGATTATTTTGAGGTCTTAACCAACGATCAGAAAGATTTTCTGTATGCCTCTGGAGTTTTGGCATACCGCGCCAGCATTACCCGCTTCACTTCCCCAAAGTTCATTCTTTGCTCCAGAGGCAGAAATTTAAAAGGGTCACTGGCAAGTTCAGTCAGCTTTCCTAAGGGCTCTTTCACATCAGAGCTTGCGTTGGAGAACGCTCAAAGCATACGTTTTGTTGTATGCGTTTTAATGCGTTTTGATATGCGTTGCACTGCAGTGAGTGTGCGTTTTTAATGCGTTACAGCACATAGGAAAACGCAGGCAATTTTTTTTTCTTTTAGTTTTCAACTTTCTACATTGTTCCTCTGTTGCATTCTGGGTCTGATTGCCTGCGTTAACGGTTTAAAAACGCATAGTGTGCGTTTTACATTGACTAACATTGTAACGCATAAAGCTAGCGTCGGTCGAAAAACTGCGCCTGGGTGCAGTGTAACGCAACGCACAAAAAGGCTGCGTTATATGTGAAAGCTAAAATGAAAGTCTATGGACTTTCATTTTACCTTGGGTAACGCAAACTTTACCCGTTGCGTTGAAACGCAGAAAATCTGCCCTAATGTGAAAGAGCCCTAACAGAATGCGATGCCACTCACTGGTTGGAACACAAGGGGCTTGATTCACAAAGCGGTGCTAACTGTTAGCACGCCTGTGAAAACCCCCTTAGCACGTCTAATCAAGCTTTTCGCGCATAAAACTTTACGCGCGCAAAACTTTATGCGCGTAAAACTTTACGCGCGTACTGCACAGAGCACAGGGCGCTCCGCGCGAAGTGCCCATTAAAGCCTATGGGACTTAGCGCGCGTAAAACTTTACGCGCGCAAAGTTAGCGCACGATCTGATTGAGAAATCCGGTGCTAACCTACTTAGCACCCTGGTTAGCGCGTCTAAAGACTTTAGACGTGCTAAGTAGGTTAGCACCGCTTTGTGAATCAAGCCCCATGTGTCTCACAAATAAGTTCAAAAGTTTCCAAGTAGGAATCAATTTCCTCTTTACTTTCATTAAACATGGGGAATAAGGAGTACAGTCTGACAATGTCTGTATGTGGCTGTGACATTCCCCCCTGAGATTGATTCACATTCTGTGCCATCAACTCACAAACTATCCTAAGCAATGTGTGAAGCATGTCCTCACCTCTGGCAACACCTTCCTGGGTCTGTTCCTGAGACTGTTCCTGAGACTGTTCCTCCAAGCCTTCATCGTTCTGCACGTCACCTTCACTCGGTGCCTCAACATTACTGGTAGCTTGAATCCTGTCCACTAGTAGTTCCACAAGCTGAGGTTTCTTCAGCCCTTCAGGATGTAAGCCCCTCTTACGACATAACTTCCGAAGGGTAGTGATTTCCAGTTCATGCAGCATCTCCTCCATGCTTCTGGTCACTGGGGTAACAATAGGGGATGCGACCCCTGCCGTCGCGGGGGGGCCCGGGGCCCCCCTAGGGCCCGCTCAGGGACTTTTGGGGGCAGGAAAGGTTGCAGCATAAGAGGAGAGTGTGGCAGATCGGTGGGGAGGGGGGACATTCCCCTCTCCACTCACATCAGGCTCTCCTCTCAGTGCTCCCCCTCCTGCAATAATTGGTGGCAGTGGGCAGCAGCGGCGGCAAGATAACACATTACCTCCTTCTCGCCGGAGGTCTTCCGTTCTCTGAGCTTCATGCAACTTCATGTGTAAACAGGAAGTTGCTCTTAGAGAACGGAACACCTCCGGCGAGAAGGAGGTAATGTGTTATCCTGCCGCCGCTGCTGCTGCCCGCTGCCACCAATGATTGCAGGAGGGGGAGCGCTGAAAGGAGAGCCCGAGGTGAGGGAGGGGGGAATGTCCCCCCTCCCCACCGATCTGCCACACTCTCCTCTTATGCTGCAACCCCTCCTGCCCGCCAAAAGTCCCTGAGCGGGCCCTAGGGGGGGGCGGAGTTGTGTTTTTGAAGGAAGGCCCAGGGATTTCTAGGTACGCCCCTGCTTCTGGTGCTCCAATGTCTGCTCTGTCCCACCGCTGCTCACCAATATGTCATGATCTAACATGAGGACTGTCCATAAACAGTGAGCAGACATGGAATCCAATGCCGAACACTTTATTCTGATCCATACATCAGAGAACTTCCATCAATACAGGAGCATACAGCTTTCGCCTAGCTGTCTCACACCAAACTGACTCTCTCTCTCTCTACCAGACAGTATATCAAGCTTAACAGGCATCAAATGTTAGCAGATGATAAGAGCAAGGCCAGTCTGCCAACAGACAATACAACAATGGCAAATGCCCCCACCTGACTCCAGTAACTTAAGGTGCGTACACACGCACTACAGAAGCAAACGACGGGTCCGTCCGCACCTCCCGCTGGGCGGACTTTCAGCAGACTGTAGTGCGTATGTACGCACTGTCGGTGGACTGATAAGGCTGTTCCTGAATGATCCGCCAGGCGGATCATTCAGGAACAGCCTTATCAGTCCGTCGACAGTGCGTACACATGCACTACAGTCTGCTGAAAGTCCGCCCAGCGGGAGGTGCGGACGGACCCGTCGTTTGCTTCTGTAGTGCGTGTGTACGCACCTTAAGTTACTGGAGTCAGGTGGGGGCATTTGCCATTGTTGTATTGTCTGTTGGCAGACTGGCCTTGCTCTTATCATCTGCTAACATTTGATGCCTGTTAAGCTTGATATACTGTCTGGTAGAGAGAGAGAGAGGCATGCACGCCCGCCCTGAGGTAGTGACCAAAAATAACAATACAGGACTCAGGAGGACCTTTTGCGGCCCTAATTGTCATGAATCAAGTTTAAATCCTTTAACGGGAATCCGTTATGGCTGGCAAAGATGACACCACATTTCTTTCACGAGAATCATATGGAGGCGGGCAAGTCTGCCATTTGTGACCCCGGGAAATGGCCGGGGAATGAGGGGTTTGAATCCGGTGTGGAGCCTGAGCAACGGCTACCACTGCACATCCAGGCAAGGAGGGCAGCAGGCAGGCAGGCATGCACGCCCGCCCTGAGGTAGTGACCAAAAATAACAATACAGGACTCAGGAGGACCTTTTGCGGCCCTAATTGTCATGAATCAACTTTAAATCCTTTAACGGGAATCCGTTATGGCGGGCAAAGATGACACCACATTCCTTTCACGAGAATCATATGGAGGCTGGCAAGTCTGCCATTTGTGAGTGACCCCGGGTAATGGCCGGGGAATGAGGGATGGAATCCGGTGTGGAACCTGAGCAACGGCTACCACTGCACATCCAAGGAGGGCAGCAGGCAGGCCTGTAATACAGGACTTTGAGGCCCTAATTGTAATGAATCAACTTTAAATCCTTTTAACGGGAATCCGTTATGGAGGGCAAGTCTGCCATTGTCACCGCGGGGAATGAAGGTTAGATTCCGCCCCGAAGTGGGAGCCTGCTGAGACCCATGCTGTAGCTGCCCTGACCGTGCTTTGCAGACCAGGCATCTGTGGTCAGATGGACCCTTGACCCAGCGGAAGACAAACCAAGTCGAAAGCATTTGCCAAGAATGTTTTACGGAGGGCAATTTTTTAAAATTGTTTGAAAATGATAGATGGTTGTATTTTTAAATTGTTTGAAACTTTAGATGGTTGTATTTTTAAATTGTTTGAAAGTTTAGATGGTTGTATTTTTAAATTGTTTAAAAGTGTATCCATTCAAGTGCAAGTTATGCACTGACTGCCAGGTATAATGTGCAGTCACAGATGCAGTGAAAGGTATGCAGTGACTGCAAACAGCCGTTTGTGTAGTGACGGCCGTGCTGGACTGGTGCACACCATGACGAGAGTGCAGGTGATGGTGGATTTTCAGCCCATATGCTCGCCCGGCTGATGTAGCTGAATGACAGAACAGTGACTGTCCAGCTGATCAAATTTGGTCTGACCACAATGAAGCAACAACCTTATTATCTTTTGTGTGCCACCGCCACCCGAGACACTCAAATAGCCGGCGGTCATTGCTTCATTGTGATGCGCAAGCCCCTTCACCGCGACAAGGTAATGATCACGAAGGGGGATGGGCACATGTACACGCACCAGAAAAATTAGTGTAGAGGCCGCTGCTAGCAGCGGCCTTAAAAATTCAGGAATCCGCCTAGAGTCCTGGACCCTGTTGGTAGTGGCGGAGAAGGCAGTCAAGCGGCCTGCAGGCAGAGATGCTGTGTGTGGGGACTGACTTAGTCTTCGGTCGTGCAGTAGCCCTCCGTGATCCATTCCTCATTCATTTTGATAAAGGTCAGGTACTGAACACTGTCGTGACTTAGGCGACTTCCCTTCTCAGTAACTATGCCTCCAGCTGCACTGAAGGTCCTTTCTGACAGGACGCTTGCGGCAGGGCAAGAGAGAAGTTGTATGGCAAATTGGGACAGCTCTGGCCACAGGTCAAGCCTGCGCAACAAGTAGTCCAAGGGTTCATCGTCGCTTTTCGCAGAGTCTACATCCACACTCAAGGCCAGGTAGTCAGCTACCTGCCGGTCCAAGCGTTGGTGGAGGGTGGATCCGGAAGGTTTATGGCGAGGAGTTGGACTAAAGAACGTCCGCATGTCCGACATCACCCTGAGATCGCTGGAGCGTCCTGTCCTTGCCTGCATGGACTTGGGAGGAGGAGGGTTACTGCCAGTGGTACCTTGATTGCGTTGTGCAGCCACATCACCCTTAAATGCATTGTAAAGCATCATCGACAGCTTGTTCTGCAAGTGCTGCATCCTTTCCGCCTATTGTTGAGTTGGTAAGAGGTCCACCACTTTGTGCCTGTACCGAGGGTCTAGTAGCGTGGCCACCCAGTACAGGTCATTCGTCTTGAGTTTTTTGATACGGGGGTCCCTCAACAGGCTGGACAACATGAAAGAGGACATCTGCACAAAGCTGGATGCAGACGTACTCTCCATCTCCTCTTGCTCTTCCTCAGTGACGGGACGCAACTCCTCTTCCTCCCCCCAGCCACGAACAATACCACGGGAACGTGGAGCAGCAGAAGCCGCCTGTGATGGCTGCCGCAGTTGTTCTCCTTCCGCCGCCTCTTCCTCCTCCACAGAAACACCTTCCTCATCATCACCATCATCAGAGTCTGACTCCTCCCCTTCCCCACACGACTCCTCTTCTTCCTCCTCCTCCCCCCTCTGTGCTGCCGCCGGTGTTCTGGAAACATCGGGTTCGTGTGTAAATGGCTCCCACGACTCCTGCTGCCCTAACTCTTCTTGTTCACGCTCCTCCACAGCTTTATCCACCACTCTACGCACGGCACGCTCCAGGAAGTAGGCGTAGGGCATCAAGTCACTGATGGTGCCCTCATCACGACTCACCAGTTTGGTCACCTCCTCAAAGGGCTCCATGACCCTGCATGCATTTCGCATCAGTGTCCAGTTGTTGGGCCAGAACATCCCCATCCTCCCAGATTGTGTCCTTGTACTGTAATTATACAGGTACTGGGTGACGGCTTTTTCCTGGTCTAGCAGGCGAGAGAACATCAGCAGGGTGGAATTCCAGCGAGTCGGGCTATCGCAAATCAGGTGTCTCACCGGCAAGTTGATTCTACGCTGAATCTCCGCAAAGCGTGCCATGGCCTTGTAAGAGTGCCTGAAATGCCCACACAACTTCCTGGCCTGCTTCAGGACGTCCTCTAAGCCTGGGTACTTGGACACAAATCTTTGCACGACCAGATTAAGCACATGTGCCATGCAGGGTATGTGTGTCAGCTTTCCCAAATTCAACGCAGCAATGAGATTGCTGTCGTTGTCACACACCACGTTGCCGATCTCAAGCTTGTGCGGGGTCAGCCATTGCTCCACCTGTTTGTTAAGAGCAGCCAGGAGAGCTGCTCCAGTGTGACTCTTCGCTTTCAGGCAAGACATGTCTAACACTGCGTGACACCGTCCTACCTGGCATGCAGCATAGGCCCTGGGGTGCTGGGGCTGTGTAGCTGGAGAGGAGATGGCGGCACCAGCCAAGGAGGAGGAGGAGGAGGAGGATGACGACAGCGAAGCGGTGATAGCAAGTGGAGAGGCCTGCCTGCAAGCCGTGGAGGTGTGACAAGTCGGTCCTCTGCGCAGCCACGTACTCCCTGCTTGCTGCCATCGGTCACCAGGTTGACCCAATGGGCTGTGTATGTAATGTAGTGGCCCTGCCCGTGCTTGGCAGACCAGGCATCCATGGTCAGGTGGACCCTTGACCCAACGCTGTGTGCCAGAGATGACACCACTTGCCTCTCAACTGCACGGTAGAGTTTGGGTATAGCCTTTTGTGAAAAATAATTGCGGCCTGGTATCTTCCACTGCGTTGTACCAATGGCCACAAACTTACGGAAAGCCTCCGACTCCACCAGCTTCTATGGTAATAGCTGGCGAGCTAATAGTTCCGCCACGCCAGCTGTCAGATGCCAGGCAAGAGGGTGACTGGCAGACATTTGCTTCTTATGCTCAAATACTTCCTTCACGGACAGCTGGGTACTGCTGTGGGCAGAGGAGAAGGAACCGCTGAAGGGAAGAGGCGGTGTGGAGGAGGGTGGCTGTGAAGGTGCAAGGGAGAAAGTGGATGAAGACAATGCACCTGAATAAGGAAGAGGAGAAGGAGGGTGGCTTGTCTTTTGAGGGGTGCTGCTTTTCCTCAGGTGTTCTTGCCATAGCTGTTTGTGCTTTCTCTCCAGGTGCCTTCGTAAGGCACTTGTCCCTACGTGAGAGTTGGCCTTTCCACGGCTCAATTTTTGCTGGCAGAGACAACAGATGGCTTTGCTCCGATCTGAGACACACACGTGAAAAAATTTCCAAACCGCTGAGCCCCCCTGGGCTGATGGCGCTACGGTGGCATCAGCAGCTGACGTTGAAGGGCATGTTGGCTGGCTGGCCATAGCTGGCGATACATGGCGCCGGACACTGCCCCCAGCTGTTTCTGAGGACGAGCTCCCTCTGCTTCTATCATGGAGTCGTCTCCTCCTAGTCCTCTCTGACTCCTCCTCTGAACTGTCCCCCTGGTCATCTCCTCTACCAGGAACATATGTGGTATCCGTATAATCGTCATCATAATACTCTTAGCCAGCTGCACTTTCCTCAGACACCTCCTCAACTGCACCAACTTCAGGTGTTTCATCAGCCCCCTCCTCACACGTTACGTCCATACTATTGCCACCTAACTCAGACGTAGGAGGTGGTGTACCTGCGCCTTCTTCTTGTTGTTGCAGTAGTGGCTGTGAATCAGTGATTTCACCACCACCACCAAAAAAACTCCTGCGAAGTGTCAAATGCAGCGGATGTGGTGCTTGTTGTAGCGCTGGTGGCTGCGGGAGATGAGGTGTTCTGTGTTAAATACTCAATCACCTCCTCACGATTTTGGGAAGTGATGGCACATGCCTTCTTCTGAGCACTGTATTTTGGGCCAGGTCCGCACGAAATCACAGCAACACCACCTCGCACAGACCTGCCGGTGCCTGGTGGCCTTCCTCTGGGTCTGCCTCTACCTCTTCCTCTACCTGGTTTGTCCATTTTGTCCATCTCGGGGGGATGCTAGGTATATGCAGTGAGCTGGGTTCACTGAACAGTAAAGGTACTTGGATGCAGTGAGGTGGGTTCACTCAACACAACAGGTAGTAGGATGCAGTGAGCTGGGTTCACTGAACAGTAAAGGTACTAGGATGCAGTGAGGTGGGTTCACTCAACACAACAGGTAGTAGGATGCAGTGAGCTGGGTTCACTGAACAGTAAAGGTACTAGGATGCAGTGAGCTGGGTTCACTGAACAGTAAAGGTACTAGGATGCAGTGAGCTGGGTTCACTCAACACAACAGGTAGTAGGATGCAGTGAGCTGGGTTTACTGAACAGTAAAGGTACTTGGATGCAGTGAGGTGGGTTCACTCAACACAACAGGTAGTAGGATGCAGTGAGCTGCGTTTACTGAACAGTAAAGGTACTAGGATGCAGTGAGGTGGGTTCACTCAACACAACAGGTACTAGGATGCAGTGAGCTGGGTTCACTGAACAGTAAAGGTACTAGGATGCAGTGAGCTGGGTTCACTGAACAGTAAAGGTACTAGGATGCAGTGAGCTGGGTTCACTGAACAGTAAAGGTACTAGGATGCAGTGAGGTGGGTTCACTCAACACAACAGGTAGTAGGATGCAGTGAGCTGGGTTCACTGAACAGTAAAGGTACTTGGATGCAGTGAGGTGGGTTCACTCAACACAACAGGTAGTAGGATGCAGTGAGCTGGGTTCACTCAACACAACAGGTAGTAGGATGCAGTGAGCTGGGTTCACTCAACACAAAGATAGGTATATGCAGTGATGAGGTGGGTTAAGTAAACACAACAGGTAGTAGGTATATGCAGTGAGCTGGGTTCACTCAACACAACAGGTAGTTATGTGCAGTGATGAGGTGGGTTAAGTAAAAACAACAGGTAGTAGGTATATGCAGTGAGCTGGGTTCACTCAACACAACAGGTAGTAGGTATATGCAGTGAGCTGGGTTCACTCAACACAACATGTAGTAGGTATATGCAGTGAGCTGGGTTTACTCAACACTACAGGTAGTTATGTGCAGTGATGAGGTGGGTTAAGTAAACACAACAGGTAGTAGGTATATGCAGTGAGCTGGGTTCACTCAACACAACAGGTAGTAGGTATATGCAGTGAGCTGGGTTCACTCAACACAACAGGTAGTTATGTGCAGTGAGGAGGTGGGTTAAGTAAACACAACAGGTAATAGGTATATGCAATGAGCTGGGTTCACTCAACACTACAGGTAGTTATGTGCAATGATGAGGTGGGTTAAGTAAACACAACAGGTAGTAGTAGGATGCAGTGAGCTGGGTTCACTCAACACAAAGCTAGGTATATGCAGTGATGAGGTGGGTTAAGTAAACACAACAGGTACTGGGTATATGCAGTACTAGGTAGTACAATGTGCAGCTCCCTGTCACACACACAGGTAGTCAGTCACTGAATGTGCTGGGCTGCTGGCAGTGGCACACACACACTATCAATTAGCAAGGCTGTGCATGAAACAAAAGTGTCAGTTTGACACACAGTAAAAAAAATAAAGTACAGGATGAGCTCTGAAAAGAGCTAGGTTGCTATAAAAGCAATAACAATCAGTCAGGAGCAAACTAAGCAGCCAAGAACCTAACTAATCTGTCCCTAGAAGAACAAATCTGCAGCAGCTTGCCCTAGTCTGTCTAATAGCAGGCACACGAGTGAGTGTAATGGCCGCCGGACCCTGCCTTATATAAGGGGGGTGGGGCTCCAGGGCTTACTGTAGCCTGAATGGCTACAATGTGCCTGCTGACTGTGGTGCAGAGGGTCAAAGTTGACCCTCATAGTGCATTATGGGGCGAATCAAACTTCCGCAAAGGTTCGCCTGGCGCAGGCGAACGCGAACCCCCAATGTTCGCCTGGAACCGTTCGCCGGCGAACCGTTCGCTACATCTCTAGCCATAGTGCCACTTCACCAAATTCTTCAACTACAGAGAAACTGTGATTTATAGCCCTGAATTATTAACCTTTACATTGGCAAGTAGAATGTACAGGCAAACTCTAGGAAGGGTTGGTACATGTGTTTATCAAGCGGTCACTTCAGGTACATTTTATAGAGAAAAAAATCAATAGTTGGTTGTGACAAATGTAAGTAACAATAGGTACGAGTTAAGAGGCTCCTCTTTCTCCAACTACAAGTTTTATGAATTCTTATTTACATTATAATACAGGGAGTGCAGAATTATTAGGCAAATGAGTATTTTGACCACATCATCCTCTTCATGCATTGTAAAGCATAGCGGAGATGCCACGGCAAGAGGGAGCGGCATGGCGGCTATCTCCGCGTCTCAGCCGGTGGTTTCCGCCGCACGGGTACATGATGGAGTTGTGCCTGGAACTATGGTGAATGCGGGGGAGGCCGCCGCAGCGCTGAGCGGCATGGCGGCGTCTCAGCCAGTGGCCTCCACCACACTGTTACATGATGGAACTTTGCCTGGTCCCTCATTCGCACATAGACTGAGGTCTACGCGCGCGCGCGCACAGAAAGGACCTTTATGCAAGCAGAAGGGGAGTCAGCTGATCAGCCGGTCAGCTGACTCCAACACTGATCCTGATTGGCTAAGTGACTGGGGCGGCGCTTAGGAGCGCTACCGGTATATATAGGGCATGCCTGTCAGTTGTTCCTTGTCTGCTGTTGCATATGCTACGTGTTAGCACTCAGACCCTTAGTCAGATCCGAAAGTGTGCTAGAACCAGCAGGAGCTGGGGATCCACACTTAGCCAGATTCTGTTGATAGCTGCAGTATAGTCTTAATCACCTGCTCCTCAGGTTGATGGCTGCAGTATAGTCTGAATCACCTGCTCCTCAGGTTGATAGCTGCAGTACAGTCTGAATTACCTGCTCCTCAGGTAGATAGCTGCAGTACAGTCTTAATCACCTGCTCCTCAGGTAGATAGCTGCAATACAGTCTTAATCACCTGCTCCTCAGGTGACTAGCTACTACGGTACTGTCTGGATCTCCTGCCCCTCAGGTGATCACCTGCTGCAGTACAGTCTGAATCACTCGCTCCACGAGTGATCAGTATACCTTGTCTTACTGTGCATCACCCGCTCCTCGGGTGAACCTATCACTAACTCTTCTGTGTCTCCAGCCTGCTGGAGTACTGATTACGGTGTTCTTTAGAAATACCTCCTTCTACCGGCTCCTCTGGGATAGTGGATATCTCTATCTATATTTACTGTTGCACCAACCACTTATCTTACACCTGGGTGTCCTGTGTCTTGCTATACTTGCATTATTGGTGATTCTGCAGATCACCACATAATCAGGTATAACATCATACATGATATGATACTGCAGAAAATCTGTTCTTGCTGACACCGATCGTTACATGCATGTTGTCTTACTCCAAGCTGTATAGGCTCGAAAGCCTACTACCAATTAAGCATATTAGGTGATGTGCATCTCTGTAATGAGAAGGGGTGTGGTCTAATGACATCAACACTCTATATCAGGTGTGCATAATTATTAGGCAACTTCCTTTCCTTTGGCAAAATGGGTCAAAAGAAGGACTTGACAGGCTCAAAAAAGTCAAAAATAGTGAGATATCTTGCAGAGGGATGCAGCACTCTTAAAATTGCAAAGCTTCTGAAGTGTGATCATTGAACAATCAAGCATTTCATTCAAAATAGTCAACAGGGTCGCAAGAAGCGTGTGGAAAAACCAAGGCGCAAAATAACTGCCCATGAACTGAGAAAAGTCAAGCGTGCAGCTGCCAAGATGCCACTTGCCACCAGTTTGGCCATATTTCAGAGCTGCAACATCACTGGAGTGCCCAAAAGCACAAGGTGTGCAATACTCAGAGACAGGCCAAGGTAAGAAAGGCTGAAAGACGACCACCACTGAACAAGACACACAAGCTGAAACGTCAAGACTGGGCCAAGAAATATCTCAAGACTGATTTTTCTAAGGTTTTATGGACTGATGAAATGAGAGTGAGTCTTGATGGGCCAGATGGATGGGCCCGTGGCTGGATTGGTAAAGGGCAGAGAGCTCCAGTCCGACTCAGATGCCAGCAAGGTGGAGGTGGAGTACTGGTTTGGGCTGGCATCATCAAAGATGAGCTTGTGGGGCCTTTTCGGGTTGAGGATGGAGTCAAGCTCAACTCCCAGTCCTACTGCCAGTTTCTGGAAGACACCTTCTTCAAGCAGTGGTACAGGAAGAAGTCTGCATCCTTCAAGAAAAACATGATTTTCATGCAGGACAATGCTCCATCACATGCGTCCAAGTACTCCACAACGTGGCTGGCAAGAAAGGGTATAAAGAAGAAAAACTATTGACATGGCCTCCTTGTTTACCAGATCTTAACCCCATTAAGAACCTGTGGTCCATAATAAAATGTGAGATTTACAAGGAGGGAAAACAGTACACCTCTCTGAACAGTGTCTGGGAGGCTGTGGTTGCTACTGCACGCAATGTTGATGGTGGACAGATCAAAACACTGACAGAATCCATGGATAGCAGGCTTTTGAGTGTCCTTGCAAAGAAAGGTGGCTATATTGGTCACTGATTTGTTTTTGTTTTGTTTTTGAATGTCAGAAATGTATATTTGTGAATGTTGAGATGTTATATTGGTTTCACTGGTAAAAATAAATAATTAAAATGGGTATATATTTGTTTTTTGTTAAGTTGCCTAATAATTATGCACAGTAATAGTCACCTGCACACACAGATATCCCCCTAAAATAGCTAAAACTAAAAACAAACTAAAAACTACTTTCAAAAATATTCAGCTTTGATATTAATGAGTTTTGTGGGTTCATTGAGAACATGGTTGTTGTTCAATAATAAAATTATTCCTCAAAAATACAACTTGCCTAATAATTCTGCACTCCCTGTAAGTTGGATCGAAAAATGACATATCCCCATCAAGTTCAACCAGAAAATATGGTACAACACTAGCTTGCACCCTTACATATCCCAGTTGATCCATTGGAAGATGAAATTCATCACAAGGCTTTGACCAATTAGCCCTAAAATGAAAAAGTATTCTTTCCCAACTCTAGATGACAATCGGTTCCTGGATCAACACTACCAGGAACTGCATAGTAATTATAGCTGTGGATGTCCTTCAATGCAAAAGATCTGTGATCGAATAAACATCCCCATCCTAACTAATGAGTAGACGGGTCTACTTACCTATTTGATATAAGCATATAATGGAGACAGTAATCCCCACTGTTGATGTGATTTCTGATCCTGTGGTTGTACAGGGTTGTAACCATGTTTTTGTCTTTGCCAAATCTCTCTCATCAATTAGCTGATCCCAATTGATCCCAGAAATAGCAATAGGGTATCATACCATGTTAGCCATCAGTAAAAGCAAGACGTTTTGAATCAGGATGATACAATTTATTGGCTACCTTAAAAGAATAAGGGTAAGCATGCTTTTGGCTGTATAGCCTTCGTTGGGCTTCAATCCTGTTTGCTTACAAACTGATGAAACAGACAGTTGCAACATCGAAAGGGGATACATAGATTTTTTTCAAGCATAAATGCATTTCATTAAGATGCCTTAAGTGAAACAGAACATCTAAATGGGGTGAGAGGTTGTTAGCTGAGATAAGACTTCTTGTTTACACAATACTCACAGAATTGGGACTCAGGCAACGTAAATTCTGAGTTCACAAGTTTAGTTACAATCAGAGAGGATGCAATATAGGCTGAGAAAGAGTTATGGAATTAAATATCATCTGCCTCATACCAATATAAAAAGTTTTTGTCCTTATTCAAGCCTTTGTCCACTGCTTTGAACCAATTTATACATTTTGTTTCTGCTATTAATCTTTCTTTTGGCAATTTGAAGCCACCCTTCAGGGCAGTGACACGAAGATCATTCATACTGTGTCCATTGGAACGAAAGTATGTAGCAACTAGGAGTACAGATTTGGTATCGTTAATAGTTTGCCTGTGTCCACTCATATGTTTGCGCAGAGTTTATTTAGTTTCTCCCACGTACATACCTTTGGGGCATTTAGCACACATGATCAGATATACCAGATTGGTGGATTCACTGGAAAATGTGCCTTGTACTCTGTACTCCTGTTGTGAACCTGGTATCGTTAACCTGTCAGTCGAGTAAATGTGTCTGCAGGTCCCACATCTTTTTTGCCGGCAGGGTGGTGTTCCGTTCTGTTGTGGCCTATTCAAAGAACTCCTGACAATCATCTGTTTTAGATTGGGTGGTTGCCGATATGACAGGAGGGGAGGTTTAGGGAATATATTTTTCTGTCTGTAATCCTTGTGTAAAATGGAATGAAGTCCCTTAGCAATCCTCCTTAAGATTTCCAGGTGTGGGTTGTAGGTGACAACCATTGGAACATGGTCCTCTTTCTGGTTTTGTTCCTATTTCAGTAGTTCAGTCCTGGGGATGATGTTGGCTTTCCTGATTTGGGCCTCAGTCATAGGAGGACTGTAACCTTGTTTAATGAAAATGTTTTTAAGGTGATCCAGGTGCTTGTCTCTGTACACCCTATCAGAACAAATCCGTTTGCACCTTGTAGCTTAGCTGTAATTTATAGAGTTCTTAATGTTCTTGGGGTGGAAACTGTCTTACCTTAGGTATGTGGGACTAACTGTTGGTTTGCGATATACAAATGTTTGTAGGTTGTTTTCCCTGATGTATATGCTGGTGTCCAGAAAGTTAATCTCACTGTGAGAATAATACCACATACTGTGGTGCAAATCTTGAACCCTTTGTGGCTCCTATCTGCTGTAAATAGAGGTCCCGTCCAAAAAGTGAAATAATTATGAGTGAGAATGGGTCATCAGTCCAACAATAGGTCCAGCAATAGGCTCTACAGGTATGGCCCGATCCTGAAGATATTTATGACAGGCCGCAATGCCATCATCGTGGGGGATGTTCGTGTACGAGGACTCCACGTCTATTGTGGCCAGTATGGTTCTCTCAGGTACTGGGCCAATGGCTGTCAGTTTGTTCAGGAGGTGGGTGGAAACTTGTATGTAGCTGGGTCTTTTACAGACAAGAGGTTTCAAGATGTTTTCCAGCCACCCTGAGATGTTCTCTCAGAGAGTTCCGCACCCCGAGATTATGGGCCTGCCTGGGTTTCCCTCTTTGTGGATCTTGGGAAGCATGTAAAAGCAGGCTGTTCTAGGCTATTCAGGGATAAGGGTCTTTACATGTTGTCTGATGTTCGCAGGCAATCTGTTAACCATCTTATTGAGTGCCATCCTGTAGTTTTTTGTGGGGTCCTCCAGTAAGGACAACACTCAAGCCGAAATGTCCACCCACTTTGGATGGGCCAAAGATAGAACACCTTATAAGATAAATGGCAAATGGCTGCAAACATTAGACTTAGAAATACTGGTTGATAGCTAGAGATGTTGCGAACATCAAATGTTGGGTTCGTGGACACCAAACTCGAACTTCTGTAAAAGTTTGAACTGGGTGAACCGCCATAGACTTTGATAGGCAGGCGAATTTTAAAACCTACAGGGACTCTTTCTGGCCACAAAAGTGATGGGAAAGTTGTTTCAAGGGGTCCAACACCGGGACTGTGGCATGCCAGAGGGGGATCCATGCCAAAAGTCCCACCAAAAATTGCGGAGTTGACGCAGAGTCGGGTTTTAATCCATAGAGGGCAAAAATCACAGTACATTGCTACATTTGAGGAATAAAGGGCTGCTTTGAAATGTCCGGAGTGTGTACACGTGGTGGTAGTGTAAGGGTTATGTCCGCTTCACAGTGACAGACCAAACACCTGATTTACTGAGGTTGAGCGCTAACAGGTCTGTAAGACCCTTACGTGTGTGGTGCTGCATGTGTGCTAAACTGAACAGACCAGCATGGGAGTGTAGCACAGGCCATGATGGGAAGTTGATAATAAAACTGTACGATGGAACCAGTGTACAACCTAATTAATATAATCTTTTATTTTGGCTTATTTGTGAACTCCTCCATGCTACCTAGTTACGTGACCATGCAGCCACGAGAGATTGAGCGCTATCAGGTTTGGAATGTGACACTGATCAGTGACACTGACAAGAGATGTGATGACTTAGCTCTGCACATGTATGCATAGGTTTTGTAATTTGACCCCCCCAAAAATGAAAAAATGTTTTGCAAACGCTGTAGCAGAGGCCAGACAATGTCATGTCCTACACATTTTACCCCCAAAATTGAACGTTTTTTAAAAGAAAATTAATGTTTGTTGCATCACTGGTAAGTGTCACTGACAAGAGAGGCGGTGACTTGGCTCTGCACATGTACGTGCAGGTTTACACATACAAATTAAATGTGAAAAAAAATGTCAATATTATTTAGAGAAAAATGTCAATATTATTTTTAAAAATGTTTTATTAGTGCACTGGGATGTAGAATAGGCCCTGGGGAGCTGGGGGTGTACACTTGTAGTAGAGGAGGCAGCAGCAGTAGCAGAGAAGGACTCAGCCGAGGACAATAACGAATGATGGAGGAGGAGTAGGAGGAAAAGAGGAGGTTGCAGCAGGCCTGCCTGCCATTTGTGGCGATGTCACCAATTCCAGTGCAAAGCCACGCAGTGGAGGCTTGCCAGTGGTGGTCAGCAGGTGGAAGGCTGGCAGCAGGCCTCCCTGCCATTCATGGTGGTGTCACAAACTCCAATGCAGAGCCACGCAGTGGAGCCTTGCCAGTGGAGGTCAGCTATTGGTAGGCTGGCAGCAGGCCTGCCTGCCATTCGTGGTGAGGTCGCCAACTCCAATGCAGAGCTATGCAGTGGAGGCTTGCCAGTGGTGGTCAGGAGGTGGCAGGCTGGCAGCAGGGCAATGCAGAGCCACGCAGTTGGCCATGCAGTGGAGGCTTGCTAATAGTGGTCAGCAGGTTGCAGGCTGGCAGCAGGCTGGCAGGCAGTGCCATTCATGGTGGTTTCACAAACTCCAATGCAGAGACACGTAGTGGAGGCTTGCCAGTGGAGGTCAGCAGTTGGCAGGCTGGCAGCAGGCCTGCCTGCCATTTGTGGTGGTGTCACCAACTCCAATGCAGAGCCACGCAGTGGAGACTTGCCAGTGAAGGTCAGTAAGTGGCTGGCTGGCAGCAGGCCTACCTGCCATTCGAGGTGGTGTTATCAACTCCAATGCAAAGCCATGCAGTGGAGGCTTGCCAGTGGTGGTCAGCAGGTGGCAGGCTGGCAACAGGCCAATGCAGAGCCACACAGTGGAGGTTTGCCAGCCGTCAGCCGCCCAGGCAGCATAAGACAGCGCATGCCCCATGCCGCGTGTGTTGGCGTGCCGTGAAGAGAGCAAGCAAGCGACGAGACGACTGACTGGCCGAGCCCCAGAGCGAGAGAGAGACGAGCGAGACTGGAGGTGGAGACCGGAGTTGTGTGAGTCTTGCAGCAGCAGCAGCAGCAGCCAGTCATTCACTCTCTCAGTCCCCCCACTGCCCCCAGCCAGTTCAGCGCTGGCATCGGGCGGGGCGGGGGGGGGGGGGGTTGGATCCCGGGGTCTGGGGACTGGACTGGGCCCCTGCCTGCCTGCCTCTCTGATGGGGCCTGTTATCTGACCGTATCATTATGTATTTATATAGCACTGGAATACACTCTAGCACTTCACCACGCCCCTCTTTTGATGGCCATGCCCTATTTTGTTGGCCACACCCTCTTTTTGACCATGCCCCCCAAAATGTTGGTGGCGTACGTTACTTATATCATCGTGATGTTGCGCTCAGTCCCCACAGAGCTTAAGTATTGGCTGCTGACTAGACCACAGAGAAAATCCCAGTGAAGTAATCCAATCAAAAATAGTCGCGCCACCGGTCCAAAACCTCTGATTCAGACCTGAAATTGAGAGTATAGACAAGCGGGTCTCCTCATAGTGAGTAATGCCTCATAACAGTACACCCACGTGTTTAATCACACACTGCGTGAGGGATATAACTATCACCAGAGGGCAGGGGATCACACACCCCCCTCTCAGTCCCCGCTCACCAGATGGTTTCTTGCAAGTTATCACATCAAACATCAAACATTTGATCCAGGTGCATCTCATTGAAGAACACTTTTGAAGTCTGTTGACCTGTCAGAGTTTTAAATGGTTTTGCTGAACTTCTCCAGGTCCTTCCAAAGAAATGGTGGTAAGTGAAATCAAATAATGACAATCGGACCTGATATTGATTGTCAGTACCAACATCTAAAGCCCATGGGGGCTTTAGATGTTGGTACTGACAATCAATATCAGGTCCGATTGTCATTATTTGATTTCACTTACCACCATTTCTTTGGAAGGACCTGGAGAAGTTCAGCAAAACCATTTAAAACTCTGACAGGTCAACAGACTTCAAAAGTGTTCTTCAATGAGATGCAGCCGGATCAAATGTTTGATGTTTGATGTGATAACTTGCAAGAAACCATCTGGTGAGCGTGGACTGAGAGGGGGGTGTGTGATCCCCTGCCCTCTGGTGATAGTTATATCCCTCACGCAGTGTGTGATTAAACACGTGGGTGTACTGTTATGAGGCATTACTCACTATGAGGAGACCCGCTTGTCTATACTCTCAATTTCAGGTCTGAATCAGAGGTTTTGGACCGGTGGCGCGACTATTTTTGATTGGCGTACGTTACTTAGTCCCCTACAAAATTGTACAGCACCTGCATAGCCCCCCCCCAAAAAAAAAAATTCCTGGAGCCGCCCTTGGCCAGTGGTCAGCAGGTTTACCCAATGTGCCGTAGAGGTGATATACCTGCCCTGACCGTGCTTTGCAGACCAGGTATTAGTGGTTAGATGGACCCTTGTCGCAACACTGTGTGCCAGAGATGCCTTGACTTGGCTTTCCACATTACGGTACAGGTTGGGGATTGCCTTCCTGTAAAATTAAGTTCTGCCAGGTACCTTCCACTGCGGTGTCCCAATCGCAACACATTTTTTAAAGGCCTCAGACTCCATCAGCTCAGGGCTGGCGCTACCATAGAGGCAAAGGAGGCAACTGCCCCAGGGCCCCAGAGCTTGTAGGGGCCCCCAGTGGCTACAAGAGGAAAAAAAATTTCAAATCGACCTTATAGTTTTTGAGAAAATCGATTTTAAAGTTTCAAAGGAAAAAAATACACTGTGAGAAAACGCGGAAAAGCCGCCGCGTGTGTCAAGAGCAAGGCGGCTGACTCCGCGTCCAACGCGGCGGTTTGCACGCATAGACACCCGTCTGGTAGTATGGTGGAATGCGGAAAGGCCGCCGCATGTCCTGACGGCAAAGCAGCTGTTTCCGCGTCCAACGCGGCGGTTTGCATGCAGCAGCGTGCGCTTGGTGTGGCTTGGTCTGCTAGTGCACATAGGCAGATGGAGAGCTATGCGCACGAGGGCCTGAACTCAGGACCTTTATACCAGCAGGGGAAGTGTCAGCTGATCAGTATGATCAGCTGATTCCTGCAGGACACATGATTGGCTGAGTGGCTCGGGCGAGGCGGTAGAGTCCAGCTACTATTGCTTGTCGACTTCTGAACGGAAGCTCAGGCTTCTACGTCAGGGCAAGGGTCCGGTGGAGAATTATGCTGCGGAGTTCAGGAGGTGGGCAGTCTCGGCTAGATGGGACGCATTCGCTCTCCTAGATTGTTTTTTGGCCGGATTGTCAGATACTATTCATGAGGTAATGATAGGTCATCCTGAGCCCGAATCATTGGATGAGGCAATCTCTTTGGCCATACAGATAGATCGCCGGTTGCGCCACCAGAGACAGGTTCGTGGTAGAGTGGCCAGAAGGTCTATCCTATACGACTCTTCTCGGTCACCCTCACCCCCAGGCGAACCTATGCAAATTGGGTACACCAGGTTGAGTCGGGGGGAAAAGAGTCGCAGGAGCCCAAAGAAGAATGCTTTACATGGGCCAGACAAATGCTATCGCCTAGGATTAGTCAAAACCATAGGTGAGCAGGGTTCATCCCAGAATGACGGTCGGCTGATCCTTCCTTGTTCGGTTACATGGAAAGGTCGGACCAAGTCCGCAGAAGCCATGGTGGACTCGGGTTCGTCAGCGAACCTCATAGATTATGATTTTGCCAAAAGTTTGGGGATACCGTTATCTGCACCCGACCGGCAGATTTCGGTCACTGCAGTGGATGACTCTCCATTGCGCAGTGCCCAGTTTCTTTCCCAAACCCCCCTACTGTCATGTTGTTTAGGGGCATTGCATGAAGAGAGTTTACAGTTCCTGGTCCTGCCGATAAAAGGCTCTGCTGTTGTTCTCGGTATGCCCTGGTTACAACTTCACTCTCCACTGATTGACTGGGCTTCAGGACAGCTACTGAACTGGTCAGCCTATTGTCATGAGCGCTGTTTGAGGAAGGGTGAGGTGGATAAAACCAGGATACAGGTCGCAGAAAAGGCTGGACAGTGTACAGATATTTCTAATGGTTCCTGTTTCTCATGGTTACCTCTCATGCATAAATCTGATAGCAAAAGCCCCAAAGTGGACGCTTTAGACAGGGGTTTTGGGCCCAAAACCATTCTACCACCGAAAAGACAGGCTGACAAGAAATCATTTCCTGTGTCCCTGCCCGGGTCAGCGCTGCATATGGATTCCACTCCCTCCCTCCCTGGGTTGATTGATGGCCGGCCTGAGTATGAGATAAAAAGAAAATTCTCTAACTTACATCCTGGGAAGCCAGGAAGGAGATGTCCGGAGTCCACTCCTCAGGGGGGGGGGGGGGGGGGGGGGTACTGTGAGAAAACGCAGAAAAGCCGCCGCGTGTGTCAAGAGCAAGGCGGCTGACTCCGCGTCCAACACGGCGGTTTGCACGCATAGACACGCGTCTGGTAGTATGGTGGAATGCGGAAAGGCCGCCGCATGTCCTGACGGCAAAGCGGCTGTTTCTGCGTCCAACGCGGCAGTGGCTCTGCATTGCCCTGCTGCCAGTGGAGGTCAGCAGGTGGCAGGCTGGCAGCAGGCCTGCCTGCCATTCTTGGTGGTGTCACCAACTCCAATGCAGAGCCATGCAGTGGAGGCTTGCTAATAGTGGTCAGCAGGTGGCAGGTTGGCAGCAGGCCTGCCTGCCATTCATGGTGGTTTCACAAACTCCAATGCAGAGACACGCAGTGGAGGCTTGCCAGTGGAGGTCAGCAGTTGGCAGGCTGGCAGCAGGCCTGCCTGCCATTTGTGGTGGTGTCACCAACTCCAATGCAGAGCCACGCAGTGGAGACTTGCCAGTGAAGGTCAGTAAGTGGCTGGCTGGCAGCAGGCCTACCTGCCATTCGAGGTGGTGTTATCAACTCCAATGCAAAGCCATGCAGTGGAGGCTTGCCAGTGGTGGTCAGCAGGTGGCAGGCTGGCAACAGGCCAATGCAGAGCCACACAGTGGAGGTTTGCCAGCCGTCAGCCGCCCAGGCAGCATAAGGCAGCGCATGCCCCATGCCGCGTGTGTTGGCGTGCCGTGGAGAGAGCAAGCAAGCGACGAGACGACTGACTGGCCGAGCCCCAGAGCGAGAGAGAGACGAGCGAGACTGGAGGCGGAGACCGGAGTTGTGTGAGTCTCGCAGCAGCAGCCAGTCATTCACTCTCTCAGTCCCCCCACTGCCCCCAGCCAGTTCAGCGCGGGCATCGGGCGGGGCGGGGGGGGGGGGGGGTTGGATCCCGGGGTCTGGGGACTGGGCTGGGCCCCTGCCTGCCTGCCTCTCTGATGGGGCCTGTTATCTGACCGTATCATTATGTATTTATATAGCACTGGAATACACTCTAGCACTTCACCACGCCCCTCTTTTGATGGCCACGCCCTATTTTGTTGGCCACACCCTCTTTTTGACCATGCCCCCAAAAATGTTGGCGGCGAACGTTACTTAGTCCCCTACAAAATTGTACAGCACCTGCATAGCCCCCCCCCCCCCCCCCCCAAAAAAAAAATTCCTGGAGCCGCCACTGGCCAGCGGTCAGCAGGTTTACCCAATGTGCCGTATAGGTGATATACCTGCCCTGACCGTGCTTTGCAGACCAGGTATTAGTGGTTAGATGGACCCTTGTCGCAACACTGTGTGCCAGAGATGCCTTGACTTGGCTTTCCACATTATGGTACAGGTTGGGGATTGCCTTCCTGTAAAATTAAGTTCTGCCAGGTACCTTCCACTGCGGTGTCCCAATCGCAACACATTTTTTAAAGGCCTCAGACTCCATCAGCTCAGGGCTGGCGCTACCATAGAGGCAAAGGAGGCAACTGCCCCAGGGCCCCAGAGCTTGTAGGGGCCCCCAGTGGCTACAAGAGGAAAAAAATTTCAAATCGACCTTATAGTTTTTGAGAAAATCGATTTTAAAGTTTCAAAGGAAAAAAATACACTGTGAGAAAACGCGGAAAAGCCGCCGCGTGTGTCAAGAGCAAGGCGGCTGACTCCGCGTCCAACACGGCGGTTTGCACGCATAGACACCCGTCTGGTAGTATGGTGGGATGCGGAAAGGCCGCCGCATGTCCTGACGGCAAAGCGGCTGTTTCCGCGTCCAACGCGGCGGTTTGCATGCAGCAGCGTGCGCTTGGTGTGGCTTGGTCTGTTAGTGCACATAGGCAGATGGAGAGCTATGCGCACGCGGGCCTGAACTCAGGACCTTTATACCAGCAGGGGAAGTGTCAGCTGATCAGTATGATCAGCTAATTCCTGCAGGACACATGATTGGCTGAGTGGCTCGGGCAGGGCGGCAGAGTCCAGCTACTATATATTCTGCTGCTTGTCAGTTGCTGGTTGTCTGCCATTGCGATCACTACGTGGAAGCACTCAGACCTTTTTGTCAGATTCTGTGTTATTCTCTAGACCAGTTCCTGGGTGTTGATGACCGAGGACCTCACACCTCAGATTAGGAATTCTGTATATCATTTGTGTTGTTCTCTAGATCAGTTCCAGGGTGTTGATGATCACGGACCTCACACCCCAGATTAGGAATACTGTATATTATCTGTGTTATTCTTCAGACTAGTTCCAGGGTGTTGATGACTACGGAGCTCACACCCAAGACTAGGAATTAGCTTTAACATCCTGTTATATCGTCAGACTAGTTCCAGGGTGTTGATGATCAAGGAGCTCACACCTTTAGACTAGACAATTGTTGATTATTTGTTATGACCTTCTGCTTTTCCTGACCTCTCTTCTGATCTCTGATTTGGTACTTCGCTATTTCTGATACTCCGTTGCCAAACCTGGCTTGCCTTAGGATTCCATATCTGTCTCTTCCCTCTGTATCTGATCTGTCTGTCTGTTGCCGACCTGGCTTGTCCGACCTTGAGAACTATCTCCTCTGTTTAAGGGATAGTTCACAGATCTGTCAGTGACACTCCACCATTGGTGTCACTCACACCCTGGTCCTTCCCACTCACAGCCTGGCTCCTCCCCTTGGGGAGCCTCAGGCCATTGGAAGGAGCCTGTTCTTTGGCAGTATCTCTTACTGCCTTGCACCCTCTATACGGGGGCTCTCCTCAAAGTATTACTGTTGCACCAAACACTCATATTACTCAGGTGTCCAGAGGTTAGAGATAGATCTGATTATCGGTGATACTGCAGATCATCAATAATCAGGTATATATCTGTATTCTCGGTGATACTGCAGATCACCGGTAATCAGATCCTCTCTGTGTTACACCGATCGTTACATACACATTTAAAAACCTGCCGACTTTAATGGTTAATAGCAAATCCACCTTAAATGCTAGAAACCCTAAATTTGCAGGATATGTTAAGGAGATCATTAGGAATAAGAGGAAAAGACAATTTTTCAAAAAGACCTTATAGTTTTTGAGAAAATCGATTTTAAAGTTTCGAAGGAAAAAAGTATACTTTTAAATGCGGTAAATGTCACTTTTAGTAGCAAACCTAACAGTAGTGTAATTTTACATGCATCAAAAGAGAGAGTAATACATTTCCTGGTGGGGTTTCCAGGGGGCCCATACACAGCCGCAGCACTTTGGCCAGGGATCGCTATACAGCCGCAATATGGCTGTATGAAGATCCCTGGCATTTTTTCCTTTTTTCCCAATTTTTTTTTTATGTTTAGAGTGTGGGAATTTTTTTTTTTAAAGTTATGTGGGGTCCCCCCTCGTGAAAATGTTTAACCCCTTGTCTCCCATGCAGGCTGGGGTAGCCAGAATGTGGAGTCCAACCGATTGGGGCTTCACACCCTGACTATACCAGCTGCAAAAAAGGTCCCTTAATGCCGATTTTAGTTCTGGGGTATCTGTTGGGGGGCCCCCCCAGGTTTATTTTGCCCTGGGGCCCCATTGTTGCTTAAACCGGCCCTGCATCAGCTTGTATAGTAACAGCTGGCGGGCTAACAGTTCTGACAAGCCAGCTGTCAGATGCTGGGCAAGGGGGTGACTCGGAGACATCGGCTTCTTACGCTCAAAAATTTCCTTGACAGAAACCTGACTGTGGGCAGATGAGCGGAAACTGCTCAAGGTGAGAGATGGAGTGGAGGGTGGCTGCGAAGGGACAAGGACAGCAGAGGGTGATGTGGCTGAAGAAGGTGGACCAGGAGGAATGTGACTTAGACTCTGGGTTGATTCTCCTCATCTGTTGCTCCCATTGGCATTGGTGTTTGGAGCTCAGGTGCCTTATCAAAATAGTACCTAGGTGGATGTCAGACTTTCCATGAGTCTTGTGGCACAGGTTGCAAATGGCTTTGCTGTTGTCAGAAGCAGATACACAAAAAAATAGCCACACTGGTGAGGTTTGAGTTGACAGCATTCTGCTGGTGGTGTTAGTAACAGCAAAAGTTGGCGGGCATGTTGGCTGGCTGACCCCAGGTGCCGATACATGCTGTGTGGCAGTGCCACTAGCTCCTTTTGACGATCTCCCCCTGCTAGTTACAACAACTCATCTCCTCCTCTCTGTCTCCTGATCTGAACTGTACCCGTATTGTTCATCTCTTCTTGCGGGCACCCATGTGACATCCATGTACACATAGTCATCATCATCATCATCAACAACTGTTTCAGACACCTTCAAAAAGGCATCAACAACAGGTACTACAAAATCATCATGACACCTTACGTCCATGTGTGTACTGACGCCTGACTGAGACATATCAGGTGGTGTAACATCCTTCATCTTCTGCCAATAATGGTTGTGCATCACTAAATTCATCAAACGAATGTGTGAATAATTCCTCTGTGGAGCGGCTGTGGTGCTGGTGGTGGTGGTGGCTGCGGAGTGAATAGTAATAAGTTGTTGTGGGGTGTCCGAAACAGAGCAGGAGGAGGATGGTGCATCAAGGTTCCATGTGGAAGCTGTAGAAAATGGGGTGTGCTGTGTAAGCCAGTCAACTCCTCCCCCGCTTCACTTACTCTCCCACTCCTCCACCCCAGCTTCACTCACTCACTCTCCCGTTTCACTCACTCTCCTCCACCTCCACTTCACTCACTCTCCCTCTCCTCCTCCCCCGCTTCCCCCACTCGTTTATCTGATTGCCATCTGGAGTCGGGAAGGAATTTTTTTCCCTTTTGGGGCTAATTGGACCATGCCTTGTAAGGGTTTTTTCGCCTTCCTCTGGATCAACAGGGATATGTGAGGGAGCAGGCTGGTGTTGTACTTTGTTTTCTGGTTGAACTCGATGGACATATGTCTTTTTTCAACCCAAATAACTATGTAACTATGTAACTACGTCCTCTGAATTTTGGGTGTTGATGGTACGTGCCCTCTGAACACTGAGCATTCTTTCAGGGCCGCTGGAAATCACAGCAACACGACCTTGAGGACCCATGCGAGGTGGCCTGCCTCTGCCTGTCATTTTTTTTTATTTGGGGTAGTGTGCCTGCAACACGTAAAAAATAATGCACTGGAGTGGTACTGTGCCTGCAACTTAAAGTGGAAACAATTGCAGTAGTGTACACAGCTCTGGGTGTCAATCGGCTCTGTGTAATGTCACACACAGAGAAATGCAGTAGTACTATTAAAATACAGTGGGTGAAAAAACACTGGAGTGGTACTTTGCCTGCAAATGAATGTGGCAACAATAGCAGAAATGCAATAGTACTATCAGAATACAGTCTAAACTAATGCACTGGAGTGCTACTATGCCTGCAACTGATAGGGCCAACAATAACAGTAGTACTGTGCACAGCTGTGGGTATCAGTAGGCTGTGTAGTGTCACAGACAGATAAATGCAATCATACTATCAGAATAAAGTCTAAACTAATGCACTGGAGTGCTACTGTGCCTGCAACTGAATGGACCAACAATAGCAGTAGTACTGTGCACAGGTGTGGGTCTCAGTAGGCTGTGTAGTGTCACACACAGAGAAATGCAATAGTACTATCAGAATACAATCTATACTAATGTACTGGAGTGCTACTGTGCCTGCAACTGAATATGGCAACAATAGCAGTAAGCAGTAGTACTCAGGGGCGTAGCAATAGGGGGTGCAGAGGTAGCGACCGCATCGGAGCCCTTGGGGCAGAGGGGCCCCGAAGGGCCCACCCTCAATTACAGTATTAGCTCTCTATTGGTCCTGTGCTCATAATAATCACTTCTATAGATACTTTGAACAGTGGTAATCATTAACAAGCTATTCCCCATCCCCTTCTTGCACCTCTGACACTGTAGTTGCCATTGGCAGGTTTTGGTCCGCCGTATCAATTGTTATGTATAGAGTGCTTGGGGGGCCCCATTGTAAAACTTGCATCTGGGCCCACAGCTCCTTAGCTACGCCACTGGTAGTACTGTGCACAGCTCTGGGTGGGTGCCAGTGGGCTGTGGAGTGTCGCACAGTCACAAAAAAACCCAGCAGAACGATGTAGTAGCCCTCAAAAGGGCCATTTGGGTGGGGGGCTTTCACAGCAAGTCAGTCAGCAAGGAACAACAAAACAGGCCTAGCTAACTTTCCTCATCTCAACAATGCTCTCTCTCCCTTCCTCTCACTACAGACAGAATAAAATATGGCTGGCGCAAATGCACTTTTATTGGGGGCGAGGGGGGTCCGTGAGGGAGTGCAGGCTGATTTGCTGCCATGTGTCTGCTGACTGTGCGGTAAGGGGTCAAAGTTTTGCTCAATAATGATGTATAGGGGGGCACATTGAACACGCCATGTGCTCGCCACCCACAGTGGGTGCAAACAGCTGATATCTGCCAGGAACTTTCTACCGGTGAACTGCTCGGGACATCTCTATTGATAGAGATGGCAATCATCCAATACCAATTAGCAGCAGTTGATGCAAACACATTTTGGGATGAATAAAACCAGAAAACTACATCCTCTGTATAAATCACTTGTGAAGTCATATCTAGAACATGGGATACATGATCTACATATGGAGGTAAAAAGGTTTTGCCATCTATTTAGGAAGGGGCTCTTTAAAGTAAGTGTGGTTAAATGTGGAATATTTTAGCACAGGAAGTAGTTATGGAAAATTCGACATCTACATTTAAAGGGGGCTTGCATGCTTTCCTTGCTTTGAGGGACATCTCCAGCTATAATTACTAAGTAATTGCTGTCATAGTTGATCCAGGAATTTGATCTGACTGCCACCTACAGTACAATACCAGTTGCCTTGCATGCTGATCTTTCATGCATCAGTAGTGTCTGGATCACACACCTAAAACAAGCATGTGGCTAATATAGTCAGACTTCTGTCAGAAACAGCTGATCTGCATGCTTGTTAAAGAGGCTCAGAGACAAAATAAAGTACAGTTCTGATACTTACCCAGGGCTTCCTCCCGCCCCATAAACGCATCTAAGTCCCACGCCATCCTCCCGTGGTCCGCCGTTTAGCCGCAGTTAGCTCCGTTACCAGACTCAGTGACGTCAGTCCGGATCTACTGTGTATGTGCGGTAGGTCTGCGCATGCGCAGTAGACCCTGACTGGCATTGACTGAGGCTGGTAATGGAGCTCACCGCGGCTGAACGGCAGACCGTGGGAGGACGACGTGGGACTAAGATGTGTGTATGAGGCAGGAGGAATCCCTGGGTAAGTATCAGAACTGTACTTTCTTTCATCTCTGAGTCTCTATAAAGGAAACCTAAGCTGAGAAGGATATGGATTTTTCCTTTTAAAATAATACCAGTTGCCTGACTCTCCTGCTGACCCTATGTCTCTAATACTTTTAGCCACAGCCCCTCAACAAGCATAGAGATCAGGTGCTCTCATACCTCCCAACATTTTCATAACAGAAAGCGGGACACTTAGGCCACACCCCTAACCACACCCCAACACCCCCTAGTCACGCCCACCAAAAAGTTTTTTTAAGAAATCATTTTATTTTAATTAATATTACTCCCAGAAAACAAAATTACCAATGTGGGGAGAAGTGTGAGGGTGCACGTGGTTGGGGAGGAGGGTGAGGGTGGCCGTGGGTGGGGAGGAGGCGAGAAATGATCGAGGCGCCAGCCGCGGGGATGCGGTATGCAGGATGGGTGGCTGCCATTACATTCCTCCCTCCCTCCTGATGTGCCCCCAGTGTCCCCCCCTGCCTGCAGAGTAAAGTGCGCAGCGGAGCGGGCTGTCATTTAATCATACCATTGCTCCGTGCGTACCGGGATCTGGCTCTTCTCGGCTTCCTGCTTCCTGTGACATCACAAGAAGCAGAAAGCCGAGAAGACCAGATGAGATCCCGGTACGCACGGAGCAATGGTAAGATTAAATGACAGCCCGCTCCGTTGCGCACTTTACTCTGCAGGCGGGGGGGGCACACTGGGGACACATTAGGAGGAAGGGAGAAATGTAATGGCGGCCACCCATCCCGCATACCGCAATTCCGCGGCTGGCACCTTGATCATTTTTTTCCCCCTCTCTACCCAGCTGGCCCGGGACACAAGGGGGGGGGGCAGCGCGGGATAGCGGGAGGGCCTCCCCAAAATTCGGGACAGTCTCGCAGGATTCTGGACGGTTGGGGTCTATGTGCTCTGACTGAAGTCAGACTGGATTAGCTGCATGCTTGTTTCAGGTGTGTGATTCAGCCACTACTGCAACTAAACAGATCAGCAGAACTGCCAGCAACTGGTATTGTTTAACCAGCTGAGCGGTCTGGACGAGCTCAGCTCGTCCATCACCGCCGGAGGCTGCCGCTCAGGCCCTGCTGGGCCGATTTTCATCAAATAAAAAGCAGCACACGCAGCCGGCACTTTGCCAGCCGCGTGTGCTGCCTGATCGCCGCCGCAGCGCTGGCGATCCGCCGCGTGCAGCGGCGAAAGCGGGTCCCCCCAGCCGCCTGAGCCCAGCGTAGCCGGAACAAAAAGTTCCGGCCAGCGCTAAGGGCTGGATCGGAGGCGGTGGCGTCCATGACGTCACTCCGCTCGTCGCCATGGCGACGAGGTAAGCGAAACACGGAAGGCTGCTCATTGCGGCCTTCCGTGTTACTTCTGGCCGCCGGAGGTGATCAGAAGAACGCATCCGGAGCGCCCTCTAGTGGGCTTTCATGCAGCCAACTTTAAGTTGGCTGCATGAAATAGTTTTTTTTTTATTGAAAAAAAAACCTCCCGCAGCCGCCCTGGCGATCTTAATAGAACGCCAGGGTGGTTAAACTGAAACATCCATATTCCTCTCAGTTAAGGTTCCCTTTAAGGGTCTATGGCTAAAAGAGTTATAGGAACAAGATCAGCTGGACAGCCATGCAATTTGCATTGTTTAACCACTTCACATGCCTGGGTTTTACCACGTACGTTCCTGACGCTTTTGACACTTCAGCTGCATTGCTATTGAAAGAGCAATAACTTTTTCATTATTTATAACATCCAAGTGATATACTGTATGTATATATTGTCTTTATCAGGGCAACCTAGGCTTTCTATGGGTGATGTTTTTTCCAAGAATTCTTTTATTGTATAGGCATTTTGTATGGAAATATGATGTAAATGCAGAAAATGTACTTTTTTTTTCAGTCTTCACCCCTCCTCATTTTTTACATGACTATTCCCACAGTTATAAAACCCATAAAAATATATTTTGTGGCCCTTCCCAAACAAAATGATACCACATATGCCTTATTCACTACTAGTTGGGTATTTGGAAAACCATTATTCACAGGCTGTGCGTCTGTAAAGGTCGGATGCAACTGCTATAGAGACAGTTTGGGGGCCCCAGTGTTGTTCAGATGTATTGTTAGGCAATGGCAGAGCAATGCATCTGTAGATTGGGTCCCAGAACTGTCACCCTAGCAATCAGGAATGTTAAGTGGTTAAAAATAAATAAATGTCACCCTCCAAATCCTCTCCTTCAGGTGTGCTTTAACATTAATTTACCTTTTACTGTAACTAGCCCTAACTGTTGGAATTTAAGTATGCTATGCCTAAACTCGGAGGCCTCAGTTACTGTAGATAACTGGTTTTAGGAAAAGGACTTGCTCTGCAGAGTTTCTCTTTAAGGCCTCTTTCACAGTACGACGTTAAAGTCGCACGTTAAAATGTTTGATATGGGAAGGTCGTCAGCTTATGGCGTGATAGCTTGATAGCCGAACACCAACACTGAAAAGTGCCATCATCATTGTTTGAATATATATAATTAAGCTTTATTTTATCGTATCGTTATATCTTTGCGTGATTCATATACCATAAACTTCTCCCTTCCCTTACACATCCTTTCTCATTTCTGTACTAACTGGATTTCTCCGTAAATCACATCTACAAAGATAAAGAAGCCAGAGAACTGATAGTATTGGGGACGGTTAACGGTAAACAAAAAACGTTAGCTAATGTATATGCCCCCAACAAAGGGCAAATCATTTTCATGACAAACTTCCTCAACAAGGTTAGAGATAAAGCAGTGGGTATAACTATCATCGGTGGAGATTTTAATCTTACAGTTAATCCAAAGTACGATACCTCCAAAGGGTTTTCATGTATTCCCAAACGCTAAATTGTTAAATTCAATAACGAACTTAAAACCTTAAAACTTGTGGACACATGGAGGATTAAAAACCTAGACGAAAGAGATTATACCTTCTTCTCTAGCGTACATCAAAACTATTCCAGACTAGACTACTTCTTAGTTCCTGAAAATTTAATCACTTCTATTCTTAACCTTCTTGCCGGTTATCCCGAGCTCAGCTCGCCCAGTCGCCATGGCGACCGGGGAAGCCCAGCAGGAAATCCTGTTCTGAACGGGATTTCCTGCTTACTCTGATTGCCGAAGGCGATCGGAGTGGGTAGGGGGATGCCGCTTGTCAGCGGCTATCATGTAGCGAGCCCTGGGCTCGCTACATGATTTAAAAAAAAAAAAAAAAAAGTGCTGCGCTGCCCCCTTGCCATCAGAATTGGAACGGCAAGGGGGTTAATGTCTCAATTGGTCATATTACTTTTTCAGATCATGCCCCTGCAATTATGACGATCAACTTAGGCATGAAATCACCTCAAAAAAAAGCTTGGAAACTAGACAAAACGTTACTAGAGGAAGAGGACACCAGATGCTCGAAAGCTGAAGCATTGAATGAATTTATTAAATGTAATGCTCTGTTCGTTACCTCACCAGCTATCCTCTGGGATGCATTAAAATGTGTTTCAAGAGGAGTTCTGATCCAGATGAGTAGTAGGAAAAAAAAAGACCAAACAAAAAAAGATTGTTGAGCTTCTGGCCTGCCTACAGACAGCAGAAACAGAGCATAAAATCTCGATGTCACCCAAAACGTTATTTAAGCTTACAAAGATAAAGACAGAACTAAATCAGCTGTTTTATAATAAATGCTCACAGGACTACAAGCAACTAAAAAAGCAGTACATACAAGGGAAGAATAAACCAGGCAAAATACTGTCAGACCTACTTAACAAAAAACAAAAAAATAACTTTATTCATCAAATAAAAAATTTGGATGGCAGTATAGTCAAGGATACGGAAGATATAGGTAAGGTTTTCTCTAACTTTTTTGAAGGAATATACAACTCCGAAATACTAAAACCCACCAACACAATAGACTATTTGGAAAATATTAACTTACCTTTTTTAGATAGTCAAGACCGTGAAATGCTAGGTGCTTCAATAACAGAAAAATAATTCCTGAAAGCAGTGTCCAAACTCCAGAAAGGGAAAAGTCCAGGCCCTGATGGTTACTGCATAGAGTTCTATCAGCACTTTGCACATATCTTAGCCCCTCTTTTCTGCAATATGATTAACAATGGAGAAGGAGTTGCTACTTTTTCTAAAGATACTAACCAAGCAATATTAACACTAATACCTAAGGAGGAGAAATCAAATCTAGATTGTGCAAACTTTAGGCAAATCTCACTATTAAATTGTGATGTTAAAATCTATGCAAAAATATTGGCAAACAGACTGGGCAGTTTTGCTGATAGGATTCTAGGCAAACAACAAATGGGTTTTATTAAAAATAGTCAAATACAAGATAATATCTATGCTGCTGCAAATTTGATCCACATCTGCAAAAAAAAAGAAATAGAAGCAGTGATGGTTGCAGTAGATGCAGAAAAGGCATTTGACCGACTATCGAGGGAATTTATCTTCTCTATTCTGGAAAGATTCGGTCTGGGTAGGAATATTATAACAGAATAAAAAAATTAAATATTAATCAAAGTGCAGGCGTTAATATTAATGGATCTTTTTGCAATACTTTTGATATTAGGAACGGGGTTAGGCAAGGTTGTCCATTGTCTTCATGGCTTTTTATCTGTAGTTTAGAAGCTTTTATACAACTTAGGCCCCGTTCACACTTGCGGTTTTGCAAAAACCGCACCGGATGTCCGGACCGCACCGGAGCCGGATCGGACCTGAACCGTACGGTTCCTGTCCGGATCCGGTCCGGATCCGGTCCGGTTGCATACGGTTTCCGTGCGGTATGAACACGGTTCCGGTCCGGATCCGGATTCTTAAAGAGATAACAACCTGTATAAATACCTGGGGTTCTGGGAGGTCAGCAGAAGCTCTGGGGTCATTGTTGGAGACAGCTGGACGTGTGGAGACCATCCTTGGATACAGAGACAGCAGTTGGGACCATGGATCCAGTCATTTTTTACGCTTATTACCTGGGAATTCTCTCCTTCCTGTTGTTTACCTACTACTATGTGGGGAGAAGGCGTGCTCCTCGCAGGAGATGGTGGGTGCACCCTCTACTAGCCAGGAGGCAGAGGAAGGGAGAGTTCCAGGCCCTCTACCGGGACCTCAGACGACACCCACAGAAGTTCTACAGCTACACTCGGATGTCTATTCCCCTGTAAGTATATAGGCCTAAATACACCAACCCCCACCATTCCTAAACACCCCACCCTCACCCCCACAACACCTCATCCCTGTATACCTAGCTAAACACACCACCCTGACCCCCACACCCCTGTATACCTAGCTATACAGTACACCCCCACCCTCCACAACACTCCCAAACCTCTGTAAACACACCTCCCCCATCCTCCACCCAACACCTTGTCCCACAACATACTTTACAGCTTCTTCCTTTCCATCTCCTGACAGGTTTGATACCCTTTTGGAGATGGTGAAGGATGACCTTAGGAAGAAGGATACCACGTTCAGGAGAGCAGTCACACCACAAGAACAACTACTCATCACACTGAGGTATGTAAAAACAAATTTTTTTATTGCAAAAACAACCACTTTCCAACATGGAAACATTCTTCCAACATGGAAGACAAAAAAATAACATATCTATGGTATAGCCCGGTCAGTTTTAAGGAACACCAACCACCAACTTTGTGCTGGAAGAGTTGTAGGGCATAGCTGCCCAAGTGTCTTTCGGGGACACCAGGCCCTAATAAATTGAAGTGCTTCAAAAACCTAACCACTGGCACAGGACCCTCTGAGCCATGGATGAAGGACACAGGTCAGTGAAAAGGCTAGGCCTCTCACCGACCAGTGTAGGTGTCCTTCATCCATGGTTTCAAGGGTCTTGTGCAAGTGGTTAGGAACAAGAACAAAGTGAGGAGCAAGAGGAACCGATGGCAGAGGTGCATGACTACAGGTGCAGTGCAACAGGCACAAGGTTGTGACCAAGGTAGTGTCTTTCGGGGACACCAGGCCCTAAAATTGAAGTGCTTCAAAAACCTAACCACTGGCACATGACCCTCTGAGCCATGGATGAAGGACACAGGTCAGTGAAAAGGCTAGGCCTCTCACCGACCAGTCAAGGTGTCCTTCATCCATGGCTCCAAGGGTCTTGTGCAAGTGGTTAGGAACAAGAACAAAGTGAGGAGCAAGAGGAACCGATGGCAGAGGAGCAGGACTACAGGTGCAGTGCAACAGGCACAAGGTTGTGACCCAGGTAGTGTCTTTCGGGGACACCAGGCCCTAAATTATTAGTGCTTCTAAAACCTAACCACTGGCACAGGACCCTCTGAGCCATGGATGAAGGACACAGGTCAGTGAAAAGGCTAGGCCTCTCACCGACCAGTGTAGGTGTCCTTCATCCATGGTTTCAAGGGTCTTGTGCAAGTGGTTAGGAACAAGAACAAAGTGAGGAGCAAGAGGAACCGATGGCAGAGGAGCAGGACTACAGGTGCAGTGCAACAGGCACAAGGTTGTGACCCAGGTAGTGTCTTTCGGGGACACCAGGCCCTAAATTATTAGTGCTTCTAAAACCTAACCACTGGCACAGGACCCTCTGAGCCATGGATGAAGGACACAGGTCAGTGAAAAGGCTAGGCCTCTCACCGACCAGTGAAGGTGTCCTTCACCCATGGCTCCAAGGGTCTTGTGCAAGTGATTAGGATCAACAAAGTAAGGAACAAGAGGAATCAAAGGCACAGGAGCAGGACTACAGGTGCAGTGCAACAGGCACAAGGTTGTGACCCAGGTAGTGTCTTTCGGGGACACCAGGCCCTAAATTATTAGTGCTTCTAAAACCTAACCACTGGCACAGGACCCTCTGAGCCATGGATGAAGGACACAGGTCAGTGAAAAGGCTAGGCCTCTCACCGACCAGTGAAGGTGTCCTTCACCCATGGCTCCAAGGGTCTTGTGCAAGTGATTAGGATCAACAAAGTAAGGAACAAGAGGAATCAAAGGCACAGGTGCAGGACTACAGGTGCAGTGCAACAGGCACAAGGTTGTGACCCAGGTAGTGTCTTTCGGGGACACCAGGCCCTAAAGTTCAAGTCCAGCAAAACCAAAAGTTAAAAAGCCCTGTGATGGTATCCTTCCTCCGAGGATCGGAGGTATTCAGAGGAGCATGTCCAGGAACAATTTGACTTTTTTTTTCAAATTGTATCGGCACCACTACTCGAAAAGGTGGGAGTTGCTGCCTGGAAATCTGGACTCTCTTGGGTGCTGGTCGTGGATGAGCTGGACCCTGACAGCGGTGGCCCATATTGACTGCCTCTGTAGCCGGTGTACATCTGTGATGATTGCCAGGTGGGCACCGCTGTTGGTTGTGGGGGTCTAAAAATTGGTGGTTGCAATAATGGCGTGTCCATGTGCTGTTTAATCACCTCCAGCAAATTGGAATGGCACGCCATCAGGTTTTGGGAAGGCACCTTTTCCAGATATGGTATTAGAGACATCACAGTGTGAAAACACGGGTGTGCCTGCAATTTCAGTAGTTCCTTGCTTTGTTGATGCATTTGCTGCATCATGTTCTGCAGCTGGCCCACCGACTGATGATGCTGCGCACGCAGTTGGTCGATTTCTCCTCTGTGCATCTCATGCATCATTTTAAGCTCGTCCCTGTAGTGCCCATGTACAGCGTCGAGCTCACATTGCAGTGAAGTGATGTGGGACTTGTACTGCTCCATGATATGGCCCCTGTCCTCATCTTGCAACTGCCGGGTTATGAGAGTTTGGTGGCTCTGAAGAATCCCAAAAAGTCCGGAGACAGCCCCGGACATCTCGGACTCTGTCTCTCTCCTTGTTGGGGGGAGGGTACCTCGACGCCTCACTGGTGTGGTGGTCCTCACTGGTGGTGTGGCAGCATCTTCCCGTCCTCTGGCCTGTGTCGGGGTTGCCCTGCGCGCTGGTTGTGCTGCAGTCTCTCGGTGCTCCTCACTTTGTTCTTGTTCCCCTGGAGCTTCCATAGCGGTCGATTGTGGAGGTTCAGCTTCTTCCACACTCGGTCCTGCAACCTCAACATCCAAGCTCTCTTCTGCCAAGTCATCATCAAAGGAGAGAGTTGGGATTAAGGACTCCCTCCTCCTACTCCTCTCCTCGGGGCAATAGGTTACATCGGCGACGTCATCATCCACCAAGCTCTCCTCACTGCTGAACCGTGCCTCCTGGGTCGGTTCCTCTTGCTCCAAATTGTCTTCAGTCCTGTAGATAAAAACAATATTTATTGGTGTGCCAAACAGCATGTGGCGTCAATTCACAGAGCTAGCAAACACTAGCAATCACTTTATCAACCGTTTCTACCCAACATTTGATAAAGCTTGTGAGAAAAGTTCGCTAGCCATGGGAATTGAGGCCATAGCAATACATGGCCGAAGTCATGGTAAATGAGCTCTCAGTTCCTGCCCACAGTAGTGGTACTTACAGTCTAGGTTCCAGGCTTGCATTGATGAAAGACAATTGCTTGGCAAATTGGTAGTCTTTTTGTCGCCTTCCCCCGCCACTGCCACTTCGTTCGGCAAGTTTTTTCTTCCGTAGCCATTTCACGTATGCATCCCGTATATTACGCCACCTTGTCTTGAACCTTTCTCCTGTAACGACATGAAAAATTGATTTCGATTATTTCTCTTGTAGGTACATCGCAACTGGACAAACATATACATCGCTACATGTCACATTTCGTATTGGGAAGAGCACGGTGGCAGGCATCGTCGTGAGGACTTCGAGGATCCTTTGGACGCGACTGAGGGCCAGATACATGCCTGTGCCGGACACCACGAAATGGGAGGAGATCGCCCAGGGCTTCTGGACCGAGTGCAAGTTTCCTAATTGTGTTGGCGCACTGGATGGGAAACACATCCGGATTCAGAAACCCTTGGGGAGTGGCAGCCATTATTTCAACTATAAAAAATACTTCAGCATTGTTCTAATGGCAGTGGCAGATGCGGACTACAAGTTTGTGTACGTGGATGTGGGGTCGTACGGTAGTTCCAATGACTCTGGAATTTTCCAGCGTACGACCCTTTGCCGGCTGATGGAGGAAGGCAGACTGCGTCTCCCCCGTGACAGACCCTGGCCTGGGACAAGGGCACCGGCCTACCCCTATGTGTTTGTGGGGGACGAGGCCTTCGCCCTGTCCGACCATGTAATGCGTCCGTACCCAGACAGGGGACTTGATGCCAGCCAGCTACACTTCAATGCTCGGTTGAGCCGTGCAAGGAGAATGGTGGAGTGCACATTTGGGATCCTGGTGTCAAAGTGGAGGGTGTTCCACACGCCCATGCTGCTGAAACCGGCAAACGCAGTTGTCGTGGTGAAGGCAGCATGCATCCTCCACAACTTTGTGCGGCAGGAGGAAAGAGAGACTCCGGAACCCCCGAATGTGCTTCCACTAATGCCCCTGCGGAGGTATGCAACCAGGCCAAGGGTAGTGTCACTGCGGAACAGGGACCAACTGAGACTTTATTTTACCACACCACCAGGACGAGGGTGAATGTTTGGTTTTTAATATGTTTTGTTGAAATGTGTTTATTTTGGAGTTTCAAGTTTTTGAGTGATTTTAAATGTATAATTTTTACAATAAATTGATGTATAATAATTGGTCATTGTGTATGTTTTATGTGCACAGGTGGGGTACATCGCAGGTGGGTGGGATACATCACAGGTGGGTGGGATACATCACAGGTGGGGTACAGGTGGGTGGGATACATCACAGGTGGGGTACAGGTGGGTGGGATACATCACAGGTGGGTGGGATACATCACAGGTGGGATACATCACAGGTGGGGTACAGGTGGGTGGGATACATCACAGGTGGGGTACAGGTGGGTGGGATACATCACAGGTGGGTGGGATACATCACAGGTGGGATACATCACAGGTGGGGTACAGGTGGGTGGGATACATCACAGGTGGGGTACTGGTGGGTGGGATACATCACAGGTGGGATACATCACAGGTGGGGTACAGGTGGGTGTGATACATCACAGGTGGGTGGGATACAGCACAGGTGGGGTACAGGTGGGTGGGATACATCACAGGTGGGATACATCACAGGTGGGGTAGAGGTGGGTGGGATACATCACAGGTGGGGTAGAGGTGGGTGGGATACATCACAGGTGGGGTACAGGTGGGTGGGATACATCACAGGTGGGTGGGATACATCACAGGTGGGATACATCACAGGTGGGGTACAGGTGGGTGGGATACATCACAGGTGGGGTACTGGTGGGTGGGATACATCACAGGTGGGATACATCACAGGTGGGGTACAGGTGGGTGTGATACATCACAGGTGGGTGGGATACAGCACAGGTGGGGTACAGGTGGGTGGGATACATCACAGGTGGGATACATCACAGGTGGGGTAGAGGTGGGTGGGATACATCACAGGTGGGGTACAGGTGGGTGGGATACATCACAGGTGGGGTACAGGTGGGTGGGATACATCACAGGTGGGTGGGATACAGCACAGGTGGGGTACATCACAGGTGGGGTACAGGTGGGTGGGATACATCACAGGTGGGGTACAGGTGGGTGGGGAACAGGTGGGTGGGCAACACGTGGGTGACACAAATCCATAGCAAAAGTGGAATACATCACAAGCTAAACCACAAGCCCCCCCCAAAAACTTCTAGTCAACATACCCTCTGTGCCTTGCTGTCTCTTGCTCAAGTTCTCAAAGTCCTCCACATACAGCTTGGCAATTTTTTTCCACAGGCCTCTGCATTTTTTGATGTTGCTGTGGTCCGCATCCCCCTTGTCCCACAGGGCTGGTACCTGCTGCACCTGTAGGATGAGGTCTTCTGATGTGTAGGGCCTCACCCCCTCGCTATCAGACAGATCCTGCTCCATATTGCTGCCAAAGAGCTCCAGCATGAAGTCACTGCTGCTCCACTCTGTGAACGCTGGTGCCATGTGGTCCCCATCCAAAATGGCCACCATACCATAGAGTCAGCATAGGAAGTGTGGTACAACATCCGGTTTTTATAGCCAGTGTGTTGTGCGCTCTCCGGTTCTCATTGGTTTCCATTGGCCGGATGCAACATTCCGGCTCCGGTCCGGATACGTCAGCCGGACCAGCCGGACCAAAAAATAGCGCATGTTGGAACGGACGCCGGAGTCCGGATCCGGTCCGGCTCCGGCACGGCTCCGGCACGGCGATTCCGGATAGCAGCCGCTAATGTGAACCGGGCCTAATTCAAAACGACAACATGGGTAAAGGCATTAAAACAAAGACGAATGAGACTAAAATACTAGCCTATGCGGACGATTTATTATTAATCTTGACCAAACCGATTCAATCCATCGCCAGGTGTGAGGAACTTTTTGAGGTTTTCTCTTTGCACTCTAACTTTAAGATTAATCATGCTAAAACTACAATCCTGAATTAAGGCTGTTCCTGTGACACTGCACAAACTATTAAATTAAATAGTAATTATAGATGGAACGACTATGCAATTAAATACCTTGGTATTACCCTCACTAGAGACCCTAATGAACTTTTCAAGGCCAATTTTTCCAAGTTGGATAAAGAGTGCAAGGGGAAATTCCAGTCATGGGAACGCCCATGTTTTAATGCACTTGGGAGGATAAGCATTATTAAAATGCTAGTTTTACCTAAGCTTATTTTTCTCTTGCAGAGTCTGCCAGTGGCTATCCCCAATTCATGGTTCCTAAACTGGCATAACATTTTCCAAAATTTTATATGGAGTAAATCCCGACGCAGAATTTGCTACGAACTTATTTCAAGGTGGAAAGAGGAGGGAGGTTTAGCTGCACCAAACATTATGAATTACTATAGGAGTACACATCTGGCAAGGGTTTTGGACTGGAAGAATCCAATCAGTAGAAGAAGGCACTCCACAGGCTCCAAACTTGCGTTTGACTTGTTTATTGAGCAACAGCACACACTACATGTTACGGGTACACTGACTCTTCATCGGGTGTCTGTGTTTTGGACTGGAAGATAGAGTCTTCCCCCAATGGATTAGGTAAAATTTGGACTACCTTAGAAAGGGATGAATGTGACCTAGATTTAATCTTTTCATGGATTCCAAAAAACATCTATAAAGTCTACTCTACTATAGATCATCCCTTGATAAAACCAACAGTTAAAACTCTCTTTTGGTTCGTCACAAAGTGGTACAAAGATACCGGCACATCCCCTCTGACCACCCTAAGAGGAAAATCCAGATTTTATGCCTGGTTTGGTGGGGTCCTGGTTTTCCAAAAATAAGATAAGTCCCAAAACGCGCATTATCAATCTTGGGGGCAACCACGCATTGTGGATACCTAGCTTATTTTGCAATTATGGACAAAATGAAACTTGGGGTCTAACCCAAGCAAGAAGCTTTATACATAAATTAAATTCTAAATTTCAAAACTCAGGATACAGGATTGCAACTTATCCAGTACAAGACCATTGCTAGATGGTACATTACTCCGGAACGTACCCAAAAATTTTCTAGACAAACAGAAGTTTGCTGGAGATGTAGGCAGGAAGACGGGTGCGTATTGCACATGTGGTGGACTTGCCCCATAATTAAGCCCTTTTGGGTAAGTATAACGTGCTTTAGTAGAGACCTGCTAGAAGAAGACTTCGAACTTTCCGCAATCGAAGCTATTTTCGGTATTTCTGACACAGACGACAGCAAAGGGAGTATATTAATTAAAGAACTAGGAACAAAGGTTGCAAAAAGAATGATAGTAGAAAAATGGAAAGATTCAACCCCTTCTCTTTTGAATGACTGGATCAGTAGAATGGATTCATTGTGTGGCGGTGACGCCCCTTATGGCACAGAAGGTGAGATACTCGACTTAGATTGCACCCAGCGCAGTGGCGTACCTAGGGCATTTGACACCCGGTGCTAGGTATTGAAAGACACCCCCCACCCACGGTCCGCCACCTGCGGCGCGCAAAGCGCGCCGCGGCGAAAAAATGGGCGTGGCTATGACCGGATGGGGCAGAGCTAATTTAAAAGTGCACCCAAGTTTTAGTCAACCTTTCTCCAGAAAATTCACATCATTGCGCAGCTTTTCTCCAGAAAATACACAAAATGTCAGAAGCTTTCAACATAAAATACACGTAATGCGAGAACATTTCACCAGACATTACACGTTATGTGAGCAGATTTCACAAGAAAATACATTCAATCATGTCGGCAGATTTGACCAGAAAAAAATCATTCAATCTTGCGGTAGATTTGACCAGAACATACACAATGTCAGCACCAGATTTCACCACAAAATACACAATATCGGTAGTTAAACTGACCACAAAATACACAATGACGGTAGTTAAACTGACCACAAAATACACGACGGTAGTTAAACTGACCACAAAATACACAATGACGGTAGTTAAACTGACCACAAAATACACAATGACGGTAGTTAAACTGACCACAAAATACACAATGTCGGCAGTTAATCTGACCACAAAATACACAATGTCGGTAGCAGATCTGACCACAAAATACACAATATCGGTAGCAGATTTGAGTGTTGGCAAGCTGATAGCCTGGTGGGTAGGTGGTTAAGGGTGAGCAGCCTGATTGCCTAGTGGGTAGGTGGGCAGCCTGCTGGGTAGCAGTGGTGGGTAGGGGGGCAGCAGTGGTGGGTAGGTGGGCAGCCTGCTGAGTAGCCTGGTGGGTAGGTGGGCAGCAGTGGTGGGTAGGTGGGTAGCATGGTGGGTAGCCTGGTGGGTAGGGGGGCAGCAGTGGTGGGTAGGTGGGCAGCCTGCTGGGTAGCAGTGGGCGTCTAGTGAAAAATGGCGCCGGCCAAAAAATGGCGCCACCTTCTGCCCGATATATGTTTAAAACGATATTTATCGTTTCAAAGGTTAAAATAGTGCAGAACGAAATTTATCGTTTTAAAACTGTTTTTTTTTTTTTTTTTTGTCCTGCCTGAACGGTATTTATCGTTTTAACCCCTGCTTTGCTGCCGTTTTGAAAATATCTGCCCGCCGGCTTTAATGTTTAATAGCAAAGCCCCCTTAAAAGCTAAAAACACCAAATTTGCAGGGAATGTTAAGAAGAAAATTGTGAACAAGAGGAAAAAAATTTTTTTCAAAAAGACCTTATAGTTTTTGAGAAAATCGATGTTAAAGTTTCAAAGGAAAAATGTAAACATTTAAAAACCCGCCGACTTTAACGGTTAATAGCAAAGCCTGCTTAAAGTTTAGGAACACCAAATTCCCAGGGTATATTAAGGGGATCAGTGGGAATAAGAGGAAAAAATTTTTTTTCAAAAAGACCTTATAGTTTTTGAGAAAATCGATTTTTAAGTTTCAAGGGCGAAAATGTCTTTTAAATGCGGAAAATGTCAGTTTTTTTTGCACAGGTAACAATAGTGTATTATTTTCATAGATTCCCCCAAGTGGGAAGAGTTTTACTTACTTCGTTCTGAGTGTGGGAAATATAAAAAAAAAACGACGTGGGGTCCCCCTTCCCAGACCTCTTTAACCCCTTGTCCCCCATGCAGGCTGGGATAGCCAGAATGCGGAGCACCGGCCGCGTGGGGCTCCGCACCCTGACTATACCAGCCCGCATGGTCCATGGATTGGGGGGTCTCGGAAGGGGAGGGGCAGCCAAGCTTTCCCCTCCCCCTCCGAGCCCTTGTCCAATCCAAGGACAAGGGGCTCTTCTCCACCTCCGATGGGCGGTGGAGGTGGAGGCCGCGATTTCCTGGGGGGGAGGTTCATGGTGGAATCTGGGAGTCCCCTTTAAAAAGGGGTCCCCCAGATGCCCACCCCCCCTCCCAGGAGAAATGAGTATAGAGGTACTTGTACCCCTTACCCATTTCCTTTAAGAGTTAAAAGTAAATAAACACACAGACACTTTGAAAAAGTATTTTAATTGAACAAAAAACATAACCACGAAAAAAGTCCTTTAATATTCTTAATTAACCATTAATACTTACCTGTCCCTTTAAATAAATGATCCCTCGCAATATCCTCGGAAATGTTCTATCAGTTACAATGTAACAAAGTTATTACAATGTAACAACTTTGTTACATTGTAACTACGCCGCACCCGACGTCACTCGCCGCCACCGCCGCGTCTGCGCTGACCCGACAGAGCTCTGAGCTATATAGCTCAGAGCTCTCTAAGCATCTTTGTATTTGGGCTCCAAGGAGCCCCATTGGTCCTTAGCAGACCAATGGGGTTCCTTTAAATCAGAAGGAACCCCATTGGTCTGCTAAGGACCAATGGGGCTCCTTGGAGCCCAAATACAAAGATGCTTACAGAGCTCTGAGCTATATAGCTCAGAGCTCTGTCGGGTCCGTGCGGGACGCTAAGTCCCCGCCCTCTCCCGCTGTCCACCCCGCCCACATCTGTCACCCACATGTCACCCACATGTGGGCGACATGTGGGTGACATGTGGAAGAGGCGGGGAGGACAGCGGGAGGCGGCGGGGACTTAGCGTCCCGCACGGACCCGACAGAGCTCTGAGCTATATAGCTCAGAGCTCTGTAAGCATCTTTGTATTTGGGCTCCAAGGAGCCCCATTGGTCCTTAGCAGACCAATGGGGTTCCTTCTGATTTAAAGGAACCCCATTGGTCTGCTAAGGACCAATGGGGCTCCTTGGAGCCCAAATACAAAGATGCTTAGAGAGCTCTGAGCTATATAGCTCAGAGCTCTGTCGGGTCAGCGCAGACGCGGCGGTGGCGGCGAGTGACGTCGGGTGCGGTGTAGTTACAATGTAACAAAGTTGTTACATTGTAATAACTTTGTTACATTGTAACTGATAGAACATTTCCGAGGATATTGCGAGGGATCATTTATTTAAAGGGACAGGTAAGTATTAATGGTTAATTAAGAATATTAAAGGACTTTTTTCGTGGTTATGTTTTTTGTTCAATTAAAATACTTTTTCAAAGTGTCTGTGTGTTTATTTACTTTTAACTCTTAAAGGAAATGGGTAAGGGGTACAAGTACCTCTATACTCATTTCTCCTGGGAGGGGGGGTGGGCATCTGGGGGACCCCTTTTTAAAGGGGACTCCCAGATTCCACCATGAACCTCCCCCCCAGGAAATCGCGGCCTCCACCTCCACCGCCCATCGGAGGTGGAGAAGAGCCCCTTGTCCTTGGATTGGACAAGGGCTCGGAGGGGGAGGGGAAAGCTTGGCTGCCCCTCCCCTTCCGAGACCCCCCAATCCATGGACCATGCGGGCTGGTATAGTCAGGGTGCGGAGCCCCACGCGGCCGGTGCTCCGCATTCTGGCTATCCCAGCCTGCATGGGAGACAAGGGGTTACAGAGGCTCGGGAGGGGGGACCCCACGTCGTTTTTTTTTTTAATTTATTTCCCACACTCAGAAGATTTAAAAAAAAAATTGATAGCAAATTTAAAAAAAAAAATGAGGTGGGGTCCCCCCCTCCCGAGCCTCTGTAACCCCTTGTCCCCCATGCAGGCTGGGATAGCCAGAATGCGGAGCCCCGGCCGACTGGGGCTTCGCACCCTGAGCTATACCAGCCCGCATGGTCCATGGTATGGGGGGGCTCCGGGGGGGAGGGGCGGCCAAGCCTCCCCCTCCCCCCCGGAGCCCCTTGTCCAATCCATGGACAAGGGGCTCTTCCCCGCCTCCCTTGCCCCAGGTGGAGGCGGGGGCGACGACTCCCTGGGGGGGGGTTCATGGTGGCATCTGGGAGTCCCCTTTAAGAAGGGGACCCCCAGATGCCCACCCCCCTCCCAGGAGAAATGAGTATAGGGGTACAAAGCACCCCTTACCCATTTCCACAAAGGGTTAAATGAAATAAAAACGCAACAACGAAAAAAGTCCTTTAATGTTCTAAATTAACCACAAATACTTACCTGTACCTTTAAGAAAAAATCCCACGCCAATCAGGTCCCACGACAGTATCCTCTATCTTGCGATCTTCTGATACATCTTGATTGAAGATCTCCGCCGCCCCGACGCCACACACGCCGCCTCCGCCGCACTGCTCTCAGCTATACTAAGTATAGCTGAGAGTTGCGTCTATGCGTCTATACAGACGCATTAGCGCTGGCTGCAGCTGCCCTCCCTGCCTCCCCCCACCTGTCACCCTCACCCATGCTGGCACCCATGGGTGCATTGGGTGCCAGCATGGGTGAGGGTGACAGGTGGGGGGAGGCAGGGAGGGCAGCTGCAGCCAGCGCTAATGCGTCTATATAGATGCATAGACGCAACTCTCAGCTATACTAAGTATAGCTGAGAACAAGAAGCATCTTTAAATTTTGGCTCCAAGGCTCCCCATTGGTTCCTTATCGACCAATGGGGATCCTCCTGATCCCCATTGGTCTGTTAAGGAACCAATGGGGACCATTGGAGCTAAAATTTAAAGATGCTTTTTGCTCTTAGCTATACTTAGTATAGCTGAGAGCAGTTCGGCGGAGGCGGCGTGTGTGGCGTCGGGGCGGCGGAGATCTTCAATCAAGATGTATCAGAAGATCGCAAGATGGAGGATACTGTCGTGGGACCTAATTGACGTGGGATTTTTTTCTTGAAGGTACAGGTAAGTATTTCTGGTTAATTTAGAACATTAAAGGACTTTTCTCGTTGTTGTGTTTTTATTTCATTTAACCCTTTATGGAAATGGGTAAGGGGTACTCCTGCACCCCTATACTCATTTCTCCTGGGAGGGGGGCAGGCATCTGGGTTCCCCTTCTTAAAGGGGACTCCCAGATGCCACCATGAACCCCCCCCCAGGGAGTCGTCGCCCCCGCCTCCACCTGGGGCAAGGGAGGCGGGGAAGAGCCCCTTGTCCATGGATTGGACAAGGGGCTCCGGGGGGGAGGGGGAGGCTTGGCCGCCCCTCCCCCCCGGAGCCCCCCCATACCATGGACCATGCGGGCTGGTATAGCTCAGGGTGCGAAGCCCCAGTCGGCTGGGGCTCCGCATTCTGGCTATCCCAGCCTGCATGGGGGACAAGGGGTTACAGAGGCTCGGGAGGGGGGACCCCACGTCATTTTTTTCAAAACTTTTCCCACACTCTGAACATAACCCAAAAAATTTAATTTAAAAAAAAAATAAATACAATTTTTCAATTTTTTTTTTTAAATATTGTTTCCCAGTATCTTTTTAACATATCCTGCAAATTTGGTGTTGCTAGGATTTAAGGGGACTTTGCTATTAACTGCTAAAGTCGGCGGAAAAAGTTTCCACGGAAAAATGTCAGTACGCGATTTAAATAGATACATTCCCTTTGAAGATTTAAACTCGATTTTCTCAAAAACTATAAGGTCTTTTTGAACAATTTTTTTTCTTCGTGTTCCCACTATTTTTCTTAACATTCCCTACACATTTGGTGTTTCTGGCATTTAAAGGGGCTTTGCTATTAACCGCTAAAGTCGGCGGGCGTTTAATTTTCCCACGGTCAGAAGAAGAATATTCAAAATCGATTTTCTCAAAAACTATAAGGTCTTTTTGAAAAAAAAATTTTTCCTCTTGTTCACAATTTTCTTCTTAACATTCCCTGCAAATTTGGTGTTTTTAGCTTTTAAGGGGGCTTCGCTATTAAACATTAAAGCCGGCGGGCAGATATTTTCCAAACGGCAGCAAAGCAGGGGTTAAAACGATAAATATAGTTCAGGCAGGACAAAAAAAAAGTTTTAAAACGATAAATTTCGTTTTTAAAGCCGGCGCCATTTTTTAGCTGTCAAAAAACGAAAAATAACTAGTGATAATGGTTCTCTATGGGGCGCCGTTTTTTAACTACGATAACTGGCGGCATTTTTAACGGACCCGAGCAGTGGTGGGTAGGTGGGCAGCCTGCTGGGTAGCAGTGGTGGGTAGGTGGGCAGCAGTGGTGGGTAGGTGGGCAGCCTGCTGGGTAGCCTGGTGGGTAGGTGGGCAGCCTGCTGGGTAGCAGTGGTGGGTAGGTGGGCAGCAGTGGTGGGTAGGTGGGCAGCCTGCTGGGTAGCCTGGTGGGCAGGTGGGCAGCCTGCTGGGCAGCAGTGGTGGGTAGGTGGGCAGCAGTGGTGGGTAGGTGGGCAGCAGTGGTGCGTAGGTGGGTAGCAGTGGTGGGTAGGTGGGCAGCAGTGGTGAGTAGCCTGGTGGGTAGATGGGCAGCCTGCTGGGTAGCCTGGTGGGTAGGAGGGCAGCAGTGGTGGGTAGGTGGGCTGCAACGGTGGGTAGGTGGGCAGCAGCGGTGGGTAGGTGGGCAGCAGTGGTGGGTAGCCTGGTGGGTAGGTGGGCAGCCTGCTGGGTAGCCTGGTGGGTAGGTGGGCAGCAGTGGTGGGTAGGTGGGCAGCAGTGGTGGGTAGCCTGGTGGGTAGGTGGGCAGCAGTGGTGGGTAGGTGGGCAGCAGTGGTGGGTAGGTGGGCAGCAGTGGTGGGTAGGTGGGCAGCAGTGGTGGGTAGCCTGCTGGGTAGCCTGGTGGGTAGGTAGGCAGCAGTGGTGGGTAGATGGGCAGCCTGCTGGGTAGCCTGGTGGGCAGCAGTGGTGGGTAGGTGGGCAGCAGTGGTGGGTAGCCTGGTGGGTAGGTGAGCAGCAGTGGTGGGTAGGTGGGCAGCAGTGGTGGATAGGTGGGCAGCAGTGGTGGGTAGGTGGGCAGCAGTGGTGGGTAGGTGGGCAGCAGTGGTGGGTAGCCTGGTGGGTAGGTAGGCAGCAGTGGTGGGTAGATGGGCAGCCTGCTGGGTAGCCTGGTGGGTAGGTGGGCAGCAGTGGTGGGTAGGTGGGCAGCAGTGGTGGGTAGGTGGGCAGCAGTGGTGGGTAGCCTGCTGGGTAGCCTGGTGGGTAGGTGGGCAGCAGTGGTGGGTAGGTGGGCAGCAGTGGTGGGTAGGTGGGCAGCAGCGGTGGGTAGCCTGCTGGGTAGCCTGGTGGGTAGGTGGGCAGCAGCGGTGGGTAGTCTGGTGGGTAGGTGGGCAGCAGTGGTGGGTAGGTGGGCAGCAGCGGTCGGTAGGTGGGCAGCAGCGGTGGGTAGCCTGGTGGGTAGGTGGGCAGCAGTGGTGGGTAGGTGGTGGGCAGCAGCGGTGGGTAGGTGGGCAGCAGCGGTGGGTGGCCGGGCCGGTGCACCTGTAAAAGAAAAAAAAACCATTCACTTACCTGCAGATGAAACCTCTCTTCCGAATCCCAGGCAGCCTCCGCAGCTCCTCTTGAATGTCCCGCGCCGTCTCCTGCTGCGTCATCAGTGCAGGGCTACGGGAAGATGGCCACCGAAGCCCGCACTGGAGACAAAAATAGACGGCAAGATGGCGTCGGCGGCCATCTTGCCGTCTATTTTTGTCTCCAGTGCGGGCTTCGGCGGCCATCTTCCCGTAGCCCTGCTCGGGTAAACTGAGGGCGGCTATCAGCCGCCCTGTCAGTGCCCGTTCTGCCCTTGGAGGGGAAGCGCCGAAGGAGGGGACCCAGGTGAGGGAGATGTGGAGGGGTATTTCCCCCCTCCCCGCCGACGCTGCCACCCCTCCTTCAGCGCTGCTTCCCCTCCTGTGTCATCAAGGCTTCTGGGGAGGCCTTGATGACACCCCCCCTGGAGCTGACACCCGGAGCGGAGCGCTCCTGGCCGCCCCATGGTAGGGACGCCACTGACCCAGCGGGTCAGTCTTTACAGAAATACCTGGCGTAAAATTACCAAAAAGTATATGGATAAAGAATAAGTACTTATATATTTAGAATATTGAGTAGGGGTAAGTGCGGAAAAAGGTGGTGGTCAGGTAGATTGGGGTGGGTTAGTATGTATAGGTTATGGGTTAAGGATGGGTATGGATTGCTGAATGTAAGTTGATTGAATGTTTTATACATACTCAGAATTTAATGCACCTACCTTTCAATGAGGTATATGAGATAAATAAGATGACATAGTTAGTACGTTAAAACAACATTTAACGCAGAATAACTCACTGCAATGAAAAATCAATGCCCTGTTCAGAGTGCACACGTTGCGTTGGTGTCTAACGTTGCACATTAAGTGAAAGTACTGCATGCAGTGTGTTATACACGTTATTAGCTACGTTAGACTGTTTGCTCATGCTCAGTAATGACTTGGAAGCATACTTTTCATTGCCTGTATGCTCTATTGTATGCGACAATAACGGGGCATTAAGGTGCGTTGCAACTTTTTTGGGACGTTGCATTGTAATTTGCGTTGTGACTTTAACGTCACATCAAACCACAACGTCTTACTATGAAAGAGGCCTAAGGAGGATTTCTCTTAGATAGAAATAGAGGCATTTATGGAAGCACGAATTAAACATTGTGCTGTGTCTGCCCCAAGACCAGAGGTCGTTATCAGCTCGAGATGTACTGACCTCCAGGCTGCAGCGGGATAAACATCAAGTGTTTTCATATTTCTTAAAGGTAAACAATGACCAGGGAACAGAAAACAATGTTCTCCTAAGAACAAGGGGACAGGTCACTGGAAAGGGGGGGTTTCCAGTGCATGCACAGTAAAGACTGTGCTGGTCACTCTATCAGATGGTCTTGCCAGATTATGGCAGGCTGAGAAGATGACTGGCAGTGGACTCCACCCACTGGGGGTGGAGTCCAGGGTTACCTCTTGACTGGCTGTTTATAAGGAACAGACGGTCTAGGGGAGCTGACTTTGCCAGATTATTCTACTTCCACTTTACTTCTAGTTAACTTCTTGTAACTTCCTGTCATCTACCTGTATGCAGTATATATACGTTAAGTGCTGCTGTCTAGCATAGATGTACCATAAGAGAAAGCCTGGACAATTCACAAGGAATGGACCAAGAGCAGGCAATGCTTAAGAGGACTTACTACAGACCAATTGCTTTGCTGAGGTAACAAACATGTAACGAAGATAAGACTGCTGCTGAACCCACTTGTATATCTGTTTTCCGAATAAACTCATTAAACTTTGAAGACGTTTAATCAGTTCTCTCTCCTGTGCTGTTGCTGTGATGAGTGTCAAGTTATCACACCTTCTGTGATATGGTGCCGAACAAAAGTGCAGTGTTGTTGCCCATAGCAACCAACAAATATTTATTACACTAACCTCCTCTCATCTGTAACTAATAGTTTCTTCCAGCTGCCAGTGGCAGAACATGCCAAACTCTAGATGATAAGTTAGGTACCAACATTGACTCCTGTTCAATGAATCAACATGCTTTGCTCCTCATCTTATTGCTCAGCGACTGGGGCAATACATGTATAGCACCATAAACCATTTTGCCTTTATAACTGGGGTCCCCAGCAAGCTGGGAGGGTATACAAATGGGAGCTTGCTGATGGGCATGGTGGTTTGTGGAGTGGAGGAGTACCGGTAGTTGTTGTCCCCTTTGAAAAAAAGGTGAAAGGCACAGAGTAGAATGAAAAGAGAGCAGTAGAGTGAGAGCATTTCTTTTACAGCTCATTCATGTATACTTGAGGGATATGGAGGCTTCTATAGTTATTTCCTTTTAAACAATGCAAATTGCCTGGCTGTAGTGTTGATAATCAGCCACGGCCCCAATACTTTTAGCCACAGTGCCTAAGCAAGTATGCCAACAAAGTGTTTCTGGTTGGAATAGCCACATGCTTATTACAGGTGTGTGATTCAGACACTACTTATGCCAAAACTGGTGCAACTGGTCTTGTTTAAAGGGAAAGAAATATGGCAGCCTCCATATGCCTCTCAGTTCTGGTGTTCTTTAACACCTGAGCCTGGGGAGAGAGCATTAGAAAGGCTATGACGGAACCACCATGGCTTTCTTCTTTTTATCTATGGGGCTCCATAACTTTAGTACCTTGGAAAACTTTCCAGTAATTGAATGTGGAGTGGATAAGGTGAACCTTAAAACAACAGAGACACCAGGAGCCCAGATGATGTAGTATGTTCGAAGGTTTTGTGGATAGTTGTAATTAAAGGCTGTGGTACTCACAAGGGTGGGTTGCAAGTCTAGGCAACCATCCAATTGTCACTTGTGGAGAATAACCACATCTAAACAGGTATGGACAAGACCCATGTATGTCTGTTGCTCAATGTGAAAAGTAGCTTACCTCACAGAAGACGCCACTTGGGGTACAGGACAAAAGGGGTTTTATAAAAACCCTTTACACACAGTACAAGCAGGACATACAGCAACACTAGTACAAATATATACTGTACATAGTTGATGTGTGGATCAAGCCTTTCCTGTTACTGGTACATGTCCATTTGATAAGGTAAAACAACAAGAAGAAACACCAGGGGAGGACCCTTGTGAGTATACAATGTAGCGATTGCAGAGGATCTAACAGTAAACCATCCTATTAAAATGCTTGGGTTTAAAATTAATGCCCCCTAAACATGATTGTATCCTAATCACTGTCATTTTTTTCCAGGAGCCATAGGGGGAATTGATAAGGTACCCCAAACCTATTGATAGAATGGAATGTTATGAGAACATGACCAAGCTTCTAACTAACAAAGGTAAGATACAGTAATACACCCCCCCCCCCCCCCCTTTCTGATTCCTCTGCATGCGTTGTTGGCCTATGCACTGCATTTTACCGTGTGTTGTTTTTCATTGTGGTTTAGATGGTCTAACTGCATTTAGAGAGTTCCTGAAATCTGAATTTAGTGATGAAAACATAGAATTTTGGTTGGCCTGCGAAGACTTCAAGAAAACCAAAATATCAAGCCAGCTTGCAGGCAAAGCAAACAAAATATATTGTGAATACATCAAAACGGAAGCACCAAGAGAGGTAATATACATTTTTATTTAAATTAAATTACTGACACCATTTTTATGGTTGATGTCATCAGTGTGATAAAGAATATAATGAAAGAAAAGTTCTTTCATTATATTGAAGTGACAGGCAGCTTATTGAGCCATTAAAGTGAGGGAATTACATCTTAGAGAGCCACTGGACCTGACAGGCACAGGGCAGGATTAAAGGAATGGCCGTTATTTAAAGGGAAGGTTCAGGGAGGGTGGGTAAAAAATAAAAATCAATTTCCACTTACCTGGGGCTTCCTCCAGCCCGTGGCAGGCAGGAGGTGCCCTCGCCGCCGCTCCGCAGGCTCCCGGTGGTCTCCGGTGGCCGACCCGACCTGGCCAGGCCGGCTGCCAGGTCGGGTTCTTCTGCACTCCAAGGCCCGGAACTTCTGCGTCCCACGCCGGCGCGCTGACGTCATCGGATGTCCGCCGGGCTGTGCTGCGCAGGCGCAGAACTACTGCGCCTGCGCAGTAGAGCCCGGAGGACGTCCGATGACGTCAGCGCGCCGGCGTGGGACGCAGAAGTTCCGGGCCTTGAAGCGCAGAAGAGCCCGACCTGGCAGCCGGCCTGGCCAGGTCGGGTCGGCCACCGGAGACCACCGGGAGCCTGCGGAGCGGCGGCGAGGGCACTTCCTGCCTGCCACGGGCTGGAGGAAGCCCCAGGTAAGTGGAAATTGCTTTTTATTTTTTACCCACCCTCCCTGAACCTTCCCTTTAAGAGCAGTGCGTGTAAATGACCAGCGCACGCTATGCAGGAGTACCGTGCATAGCGTGCGCGCTGAGATTTTAACTTGCGCTATTTAATTTAAAACCAACCTGAATGTTCGTAGACTGGTTGATTTGGTTTATCATTCCAACTAGCATAACAAGCCTCTTACTATTCCTAGCCCTAGATATAGAGAAGGCTTTTGATAGTCTCTCCTGGCCCTACATCTACGGGGCACTGGCAAAATTTGGCATTGGGGGTATATTTGTTAGCCATCTGCTCACTTTATTCCTTTCCACAGGCCTACCTTGAACTTCCCTCCCTCCACCTAAACCCCATTCAAATCTTCAGAGGTACCAGACAGGGATGCCCGCTTTCTCCAGCACTTTTTGGCCTAGCCATCATGCCCCTGGGTATTCAAATTTGCCAATCCCCTGACACCTCAGGCTATTTCATAGAATATTAACTCACTACACTCCACAAACGATGAATCTCTGTATAAGCTGCTGCTCTATTTATTGAAATCTTGAGTCCTTTTTTTAAATTTCGTGACTGGAAAGGATCAATGCCATTCCAATTACTCTTCTGGGGTGCAATGAGGAAGGGGGGGGGGGGCTCAGTGATGGAGGTGGGAGCCGCAGGCACACTGGGACTCAGCCCACCCTCTCCTCCACCAAACCCCCTTCCCCTGTGCACCCCCCTCCACTGTAGAGTTAATGAGCAGTTAGCGGAAGTAGTGACCAGTGCTGGAGATAGAGGAACCTGATCGCAAGTGGACCTCGCTTGAAGCCCGGAAGGAGATGAGTTTTTTCTATGAGGCTTCCCGCTGCACCATAACTCTGCAATGGAGTAAGGAGCATGGAAGAAAGGGCCTAAGCAGAGGGAGGGAGGAGTTGGGCCCCCTCCACGGCTGAGTCCCATTGTCCCTGCAGCTCCCCCTACATCACCTATACCTGACTAATTTACACCTGGCTAACCTCTACTGGGAGCACCTATACCTGGCTACCTATACTAGGGGCACCTATACCTGGCTACCTGTACTGCGGGCACCTACACTTGGCTAACCTATACTGGGGACACCTATACCTGGCTACCTATAGTGGGGGCAGCAGCTACCTGGCTACCCTATACTGGTGGGCTAAATACCGCATTGCAAATAATGGTCTTGAGTCCACAGGGGAAGGGGGGGGGGGGGGCTAGCACTTTTTACACCCTTATTCTGGGTGTAATTTAGCCTAGAAACGAGCCTGGTGGGCATTATAGTCTGAGCTGCCACTTCCTTTTTTCCCACAACATCTTCTGGGATGGCTTATTGCCCAGATTGCCACTTACACTCCCTCCTATAAAGCCCTATGGAGATTGGAGTGGTTTTGTGTGGGAATGGGAGGAGGGTGTCCTGGAAAGCCAAAAAGTAAAAGAGAATAGAGGAAGTATAGCAGTCTACAAAACTTGAGAGCTGAGCCCACCTTAAAATGATTTAGCATTCTTATAGAAGAATACAGACATTTCTGTTTGTTTTTTGTTTTTTTTTATAAACATTGCAACCACTGTTAATATACTATTCCACTGGTAGGAAAACCCTTTTTTAACATTCCATAAGTTCTGCTTGAACACTGTGAATATTAAGACATATAAATTATCTCTATAAGTTTTTGAGTAATGCTTCCCAATATTTTATTCCCTGATTCTGGAATCCCACATTAGGGATTTGAATTGTTTGGTGACATAGATAATATTATAATTTTACAGTAAAGGAAAGCCCTTTAGAAGTATATGCTATAATTGATAGATATCCTGCTATCTACACTTCTTAAAGGAACAGTGCATACATACTGTAGTTATAGTTAAGGTGCTTATACATGCACAATTACTGTCATCCACAGGGTTCAGTAATTGGACAACAGTTTAGGTCTATGTCCTGTACAGACGTGACAAACAATTATTAGAAGTACAACTTCATATTGTCCAGGTGTAACATTCTTGTATACAAACAGGTATGCTTATTATATGCCATTTATATAATACATAGAAAAACATAGAACAATTATTTAACCTCCCATAGGGCATTCCCTTCACATAGTAGCAATAGAGAACTTATGGTTGCTTGGGTCCCTTTCTACAGGTCCTTTATACTCATGTATTCTTGTGCTCCTAAAATTACCATCTATGGAACCACAACTCAAGTTATGAAGAAGAACATAGATAATATGACATCTGGCAAATCGGGCTCATGTTGACTCTGGACAAAGTGGGTGCCACCATAGACTTTAATTGAAAATATTGGCAAGCCAGCACCAAAAGTTAAATTTGGGCGCCAGAAAACGCCCGATAATTATTGATTTTTGCAGGGTTTTTTCCCCTGACAAAGGTCAAATTTGGGCACCAGACGGCACCTGTTTTTTTGCACCACCAGGGGGGTTTTAGGATTAGGCACAACCAGTGGGGGGGAGGGGGTCTTCGGATTAGGCACCACCAGGGGGGCAGTCTTAGGGTTACGCACCAATGGGGGGGGGGTCTTAAGGTTAGGCTACACCAGGGGAGTCTTAGGGTTAGGCACCACAAGGGGACGTATGGGGGACCTTGGACATGTGTGTCACGTCATGCATGACGTGCACTAGGGTCACGCAGGATGTGCAGCACATGTGCAAGGGATATAGATAATATGACATCGGGCAAATCAGGCTCATGTTGGACAAAGTGGGTGCCACCATAGACTTTAATTGAAAATATTGGCAAGCTAGCACCAAAAGTGAAATTTGGGCGCCGGACAACGCCTGATAATTATAGATTTTTGCGGGTCTTTTTCCCTGACAAAGGTCAAATTTGGGCACCAGACGGCACCTGGTAATTATCACTTTTTGCTTTTTTTTATTGCACCACCTGGGGGGGTCTTAGGATTAGGCACTACCAGTGGGGGGGTCTTAGGATTAGGCACCACCAGTGTGTGTGTGTGTGGGGGGGGGGGGTCTTAGGATTAGGCACCACCAGGGGGGCAGTCTTAGGGTTACACACCAATGGGGGGGTCTTAAGGTTAGGCACCACCACAGGGTCTTAGGGTTAGGCACCACAAGGGGACATGTGGGGGACCTGGGACATGTGTGTCACGTCATGCATGATGTGCACTGGGGTGACGCAGGATGTGCGGCACATGTGCCAGGGAACCACACAACAGGAACTTTGGAGGCAACGAGGAACGGTGGACCCGGAGCTGTATATAGGCAGGCGGCTACAGTGTATATTGGCAGCTACAGAAGAGAAGTAGAGAATCACGCATACAGCGGCTGGAGCCAGCAGGAGAGGAGTGTGGCAACTGGATCAGGGTAGACGTGGCAGTGCAGTGTAATGCAGTCTGTAGTGTAGTGCAATACACTGTAGTGTTGCTTAGCTGGTGGACAGGGCCGGATTTGTATCTTTTAGTGCCCTAGGCCAACAGTCAATAACCGCCCCAACCCCCCCCCCCCCCTTCCCCCCGCCCTACATATGCACGCAAAATATTATAAGCCCATACTTGCTGCCCAGGCCTGTGATGGTAATCTGGCATCTTTGGATCTCTCCTGGCTTTCAGACAGGTCCTCCCACTCTGCATGAGGATAGATGGAGCATGGGGGGAAAGAGTTAACCTTTTGGAGTGACAGCAGGGTGGGCTTCAAACTGCACGGCTGCTGCCTGCTGGCAAGCCCACTTCAGATTGTATGGCACCCCAAACAAGTCAATCTGCTAATATGGTAGGACATTATGGCTGGTACATACAATGCAACTTCCCATCAGATCGATGGGTAGAAACTGATAATTTCCAACACATCTGATCTGCTCCAGATTGATATTGCAATACATTTTCAGATAATTACTGCACAAAATCGATCCGGTTATCAATAGGAAGCAGATTGTTACAGAAATAATGGATTCAACCCATCGATCTGATGGAGAGTTGCATCCTGTGAACCAGCCATCAGACTGCGATAAGTATTGGACTGTGAGCTCCTCTGAGGACAGTCAGTGACATGACTATGTACTCTGTAAAGTGCTGCAGAAGATGTCAGTGCTATATAAATACATAATAATAATATGGTAGGACATTACACTATGAATATGGTAGGATTAGATTGTGAGCTCCTCTGAGGACAGTCAGTGACAGGACTATGTACTCTGTAATGTGCTGCAGAAGATGTCACTGCTATATAAATACATAATAATAATATGGTAGGACATTAGCAGTGGCTGAATGGAGTACTGGTTAAGGGCTCTGCCTTTGACATAGGAGACCAGGGTTTGAATCCTGGCTAGGGTCAGTACCTATTCAGTAAGTAGTTCAAGGCAAGACTTCCAAACACTGCAGGGTGGAAGCAGTAGATTTGGGCGCATGAGACAAGTGGACAAAAAGGGCGCCCCATTCACTTTCATTATAAATATCGTTTAATGGGCGCTGAACGGGGAAAATAAGGCGCCGGAGATTTTTAAGGATTTATAACGGCGCCCGGAGATTTTTAAGGATTTATAACTATGTTTGTGATGATTTAAGTTTACAAAATGAGCCCGTGACGAATAACGTTTATGAAGATAATAAATCACTATTTCTAAAACATTTCTAACACATTATTATCCACCCAAAAAAATAATTTACATTTTTTTTCTTTACATTCTTTATTTATTCATGTCTGTAAAACATTATTATCCATAGGGGGTTTTAGGTTTAGGCACCAACAGGGGGGTCTTAGGTTTAGGCACCTACAGGGGGGTCTTAGGTTTAGGCACTAACAGGGGGGTCTTAGGTTTAGGCACCAACAGGGGGGTCTTAGGGTTAGGCACCTACAGGGGGGTCTTAGGGTTAGGCACCTACAGGGGGGTCTTAGGTTTAGGCACTAACAGGGGGGTCTTAGGTTTAGGCACTAACAGGGGGGTCTTAGGGTTAGGCACCAACAGGGGGGTCTTAGGGTTAGGCACCAACAGGGTGGTCTTAGGGTTAGGCACCAACAGGGGGGTCTTAGGTTTAGGCACCAATCGGGGGTCTAGGGGTTAGGGATAGGTACAGGGAGGGTTTTTAATAAACGAAAATATAAGTTTCACTTTACAAACAGGGAAGATTAACGTTTTAAGAATTGCCGATCTCATACACATTATTTAGTGATTTATACATTTTTAAATCACTATTTATAAACGAAATTCTACACAATAATTTCTATAAACGATATTTCCATTTATCGTTTATACCACGCGCCCTTTTTTCCCGACGCCCTTTTCGTACGTACGCCTGCAGGGTGGCCTCCTGGGCGCGTCCCAGTGGCTGCAGCTCTTGAGCGCTTTGAGTCCGACAGGAGAAAAGCGCTATATAAATGTTCAGATTATTATTATTATTATTAGACTATGACTATGGTAGGATTAGATTGTAAGCTCCTCTGAGGACAGTCAGTGACATGGTTATGTACTCTGTAAAGTGCTGCAGAAGATGTCAGTGCTATATAAATACATAATAATAATATGGGAGGGCATTAGACTATGACTATGGTAGGATTAGAGTGTGATCTCCTCTGAGGACAGTCAGTGACATGACTATGTACTCTGTAATGTGCTGCAGGAGATGTCAGTGCTATATAAATACACAATAATATGGTAGGGCATTAGACTATGAAAGGATTAGATTGTGATCTCCTCTGAATAGAGTCAATGGCATTATTCTATATTACATGTCAGTGCGAGCTGTCTGCACCTGTGCAGTAGCATAAACACGGTCAGGCTCATGTTTTTCTGCCGCTGTCTGAGTGGTTTTGGTACTGCGCAGACGCACTGGGGCTGCACTTCGAGGGTCTCAGCGCTGGAGTGGCCTGGCAATGGAGGACAAGGTAAGCCTCTTTAGCATGAAAGTATCCAAATGTGCTCCACGCAAGCCACATAAGTTTGCTCTTAATAATTTAGAGAGAGGAAGCGGGTAAGACAGAAGTGAGGAGAGATAAGAGGAGAACCAAAGAGTGGAGAACATGTGGTCAAGGGCGATATAGGGGAAGACAGGGATGAGAGAACCTGAGAAAGGAGGATTAGGAAAAGTACCAGAAAGGGGACAACCATAGTGAAAAATATGGTAGCAAAGGGAGGGAGAGTGAGAGAGGGAAAGAATGAGGAGAGAGAGAGGGATAGAGAGTGGTAGAGACAAGGTGGTGGGGGCGAAAGACAGAGTGGAAGAAGATATCAGTCCAGTTTCCCAGCCTTTGCTTCAATTTTTCTTTCTACCCCAAAGAAAAAAATGAGAAAGGAGAGACAGAGGAAGGAATGAAGAAGAGCAAAAAGAGAAGGACATAATAGAGATTAAGAGGAAGGAAATGAGACAGAGAGCACAAGATAGAGGCAGAGTGTAAAGAAAAGTGGAGGAGGAAAGGTGACAGTGACCAGGAATAGGCAATAAATCAGCCAGGCTGAGATAAAAGCATTCAGCTGCAGCTTCCAAGTGAGATATGTACTGTGTGTTGCAGCTGTTCGTTTACTTGTCTCAGCCTAATGTGTGAAACCTCACACAGCTCCCTGACACTGAACAATGGGCACCCGGGTTCTATTAAATGTTATTTGCTTACCAGCAATGATCACTGATAAGCTGCGCCTGAATCTGGCCTCTCTGTGCACGGTGGTCTCCCCCCTCCTCAGCCCACCTCGCCGGCATCATGCTTGTAAACACAACAAAGTTTCCCTCTTGCCGCCGTAAGTCACTAGCCACCACCGGCCAATGAAAATCATAGTGCTGCCCAAGCCACTCCCCCCGAGCCGCGCTATTGGTTGCCTGGGCACCTCTCAGCATCTGAGCACAGCGGATTGGCTGCTCTGCTCTTCTCTGCCACTTGCGAAGCCGGAGGAGAGCTGCTGCAGTGTAATAGTCGGGGACATAAGATTAGCCAGGTACCTGCCCGCGGCCGCCTGCTGCTAGCTAATATCTTATGTTAATGCAGGGCGGCCGCGGACGGAACAGACTTTGCCCGAAGTGCGTGTATTAGGAGGGAGGGGGGAAAGGTGACTCAGTGGAGCAGACAGTAATCGGGGAGAGAGAGCAGGCTGAAACTGGCGTCCAGGAGTGCCGCGGGCGGGTATAAATAAATATAAGCGGACGGCCACCAATGTCAACACTCCCTGACTGCCTGCACATACTTTTCTGCCCCTCAGCCGCCCCAAGAAGAGCTTAATTTCTGCCGCCCTAGGCCATGGCCTCTGTGGCCTTGCCAGAAATCCGGCCCTGCTGGTGGATGCTGCAGGGGTTAGCGTAGTGTAGTGCAATTTGTAGTGTGTAGTGCAGTGTAATTTAGCTTAACTGGTGGGTGCAGCAGGGGTTAGTGTTGCGTAGCTTAGAGAAAGTTTTGAGGGGAAGGCCAAAAGACACTTCTGCACTATAGATGCACCAGGTTTAGTAGTGTTTTTTTTCCCCAGAATTTTTCCCTCTACACCAGTGGCACAACTACAAATCATGGGGCCCACCAGAAACATTTTGATGCGCCCCCCCAGTGTTCCCTTTCCCTTGCCCACCCCTTGTGACCCTCACAGCCTGGGAATCCCATCTTGCAAAGGTCATAAAATAAGTGTGGACATCATAAACTTCACACCAATGACAAACATAGCCACAAATCACCTGATACGAAGGATGGATCTCTTTATTGGAGGGTGTGAGGTAGTAGTTAGCCCCCTTACAGCTACGAGCCCCCTGCAGTTGCAGAGGCTGCTCCCCTGTAGTTACACCCCTTCTCTACACCTAGGTGTGTCTTATAGTGTGGAGCATCTTATATTCCAAAAAATATGGTAATTCCCAGCAGAGTGGATCCAGGGATTTTATCTGACTGCCACCTGGAGTCGGGAAGGTTAATTGGCCCAAGTCTTGAAAGGGTTTTTTTTTTTTGGTTTTTTTTTTGCTTTCACCTGGATCAACTGAGATACGTGAGAGTGCAGGAGAGAAAGGTACCTAATGCTTATTTATTTTGTTTATTTTTTCTGGTTGGACTTGATGGACAAATAAAGAAGGGAGTAAAGAGGCACCCAATGGAGTATAAAAGAGTTAAAAACACTAAAAACTAAAAGGTTGAAATGGCTTACCTTATAGACGACAACTCACTTTGAGTAGAAATATTTATTAACAAGCACAGGCAACGTGTTTCGTGGGATCTAGCCCACTTCCTCAGGCAAAATCCTCAGGCCCCTGTAGTTACACCACTTCTCTACACCTAGGTGTGTCTTATAGTGTGGAGCATCTTATATTCCAAAAAATATGGTAATTCCCAGCAGAGTGGATCCAGGGATTTTATCTGACTGCCACCTGGAGTCGGGAAGGTTAATTGGCCCAAGTCTTGAAAGGGTTTATTTTTTATTTTTTCTTTGCTTTCACCTGGATCAACTGAGATACGTGAGAGTGCAGGAGAGAAAGGTACCTAATGCTTACTTATTTATTTTGTTTATTTTTTCTGGTTGGACTTGATGGACAAATAAAGAAGGGAGTAAAGAGGCACCCAATGGAGTATAAAAGAGTTAAAAACACTAAAAACTAAAAGGTTGAAATGGCTTACCTCATAGACGACAACTCACTTTGAGTAGAAATATTTATTAACAAGCACAGGCAACGTGTTTCGTGAGATCTAGCCCACTTCCTCAGGCAAAATAAAGTGCCACTGCAGTTTAATAGCCACATTCGGGGTGCCTCGTGGGTTAGATCCCACTAAACACGTTGCCTGTGCTTGTTAATAAATATTTCTATGCAAAGTGAGTTGTCATCTATGAGGGAAGCCACCTCAACCTTTTAGTTTAGAGTTTTTAACTCTTTTATACTCCACTAGTGACCTAAGCCCGTTTGCAAACCACCGCGCGCGCCGGGTGTGTGGGCACCCGCCCGTTGCACGCACGCTCCCACCCAGCGCTGCCACCGCGAGCGTGCACATGAGCTAGCCCGCTCGGCCGGCCGGCCCGTCCTTCGTCCTGTCCCAACGGCTGTAAGTGCTTCACATGCACAGTAGCGCAAAAGCACTGACACACATACAGGACGCAGGGACACTTGCAAATTATTAGGTAGGATTGGGCACCTCTTTACTCCCTTCTGTGTCATACTCCCCTCCACGGTCCAGTGAGGGGAGTCCCATACACCAAACTTAAAGTGAAACCCACACCACCTCACGGTTTTATAGTGCATGAGGTTCTTTACCAAGAGAGCGACCGCCTCCAGGATTGCTGGCATACCTGAGTGGAGTCAGGTATAAGACACTCCACCTGCCTTAAGTGGTCGGTTGCCTCGTGTGAGTATTCCCTTTTCGAACACTTTTACTTATCCATCTACCTGTGATATACTGCACAATTTGGGCTCCCGTTGTCTTTGTGTTTCTTTTCCCAGTACCCTATACTTGATGGACAAATGTCCATTTTCAACCAAACTAACTATGTAACTATGTAACTGGGCCACAGTTTTCATTTTTCTTTATCTGTATTTGGCATGAATGTGATTTCATACTTCACTTCATGGTTTTTACTTGACTACTGTGTATATATTGTGCTGGCCACACGTTATTATTTTGTGCCATGAGCGTGTTGCGTGGTGGTGGAGGGGCAGCACTCTCACATTACATTGCTGTGTCCCCAGATCGAATCCTAGACAGAGTTCTATCAGCAAGGAGTTTGTATGCTCTTTCCATGTCTGCATGGGTTTCCTCCAGGAATTCCAGTTTCCTCCCCAGAAACAAACAAATAAGTTAATTGGCCTCCCCTAAAACTGGCCCTAGACTACTATGGATATATGACTATGGTAGGGATTTGATTGTGAGCCCCTGTGAGGGACAGTTAGTAACAAGACTATATACTGTGTAAAGAGCTGTGGAAGGTGCTATATAAATACTAAATAATAATAATTTAAAGGGAACCCCTCCCAGCTTCCATATGCAATAGTGGTACACAAAGTTTTGATGATCGTTAAATACACGCGAGAGTACTATTATCACTGGGTTTGTGGGCCAAATACTACATATATTGATCATTTATACATGGCACCATCTATGATTTTTGTCATGGCACCTCCACATTCCTAATTCTCCAATACACGGTAAGTGTGCCCCCCTCCCCCACCTAACTTCATTCATTCAACAGTCACATAAAAGTATGCATCAATTTTGGGATGAGTTAGCCTTTATTTGCTGTTATAGAACACATCATAATCAACATACAAATATATTTATACTTATCTTATTCCACAGGTAAATATTGACCACAAAACAAGAGATTTGATATCTCAGAAAATGTCACAACCAACAATTAACTGTTTTGATGATGCTCAAGAACTCATCTTGTGTCTTATGGCAAAGGACTCATTTCCTCGTTTTTTAAAGTCAGATCACTATAAAGAGCTGACAAAGAAGCAAGAAAGTAATGGGCAAAAAAAGTGGTTATCCTTCTGATTATAAAAAACAAAATAAAAATACATTATTGGGAAAATATGGAGGTTGCTATTTCTGACAACTTTAAAAGGATGCTACGTGCCTGGCTGTTATGCTAATCCTTTGGCTTTAACACTCTGAAATAAATGTCACTGGATTTATAGTGAAATCATGTCGTCTGATTACACGTTCTGGATCAGTAACCCGTAGGGCCTGATTTATGTGGCTGAGGGATTGAAATTTGCGGTCTCTGGGCTTTGTGCAGCTGCCTGCAACCAACAGCCTGGATGTGATTGCATCCTGCCCAACAGCTATTGACTGTGATATGCAGATGATGTGGGTTTCCTCAACTAATCATAAGCCAGGAAATAGCCTCACTGAAATGTACAAGGAAAATGTGAACGTGCATTGACATTTCCCACCTCATCGATCTCAGCATTACACTAATTGGTGGGCAGGATATTCTCTCCCCCCCCCCCCCCCCCCGTTCTATTGGAATTTAAAAAATGCATGTAAAGGATCCCTGCATGTTTTTAACATTGTTTTGAAGCAGCAATTCCACTCACAAATTAGCAATAACTGCAGACATGACCAGGAACACAGTGATTGGCTGAAAATCAAAACTGAATTCTGGTTATCTGGTTGTTCTATCATGGGTATGTGCAGTTGTGTGTTTTACTCAGTAAATCTGCAATCTGTATTTTTTGTTTGTTTGTTTGCAGGAAATTTCCACAGTGATTGTAAATCAGATTACTAAAGACAAGGAATAAACAAAACTGCTTGCAGACTTTATTTAGAAGGATTACAACAATAACAGCCTCCATATTGCTCTCATTACACTTTTCATTTTAAAAATGGCAGAATCACAATAATTTATTGTGCAATATAATAGTGTCACTCTGAATAATGTATCTTGCAAAAAAGTTTAAATAAATGTATCCGAAAAGCCTTTTTCAATTCACTGGTTATCTTTGAACACAATTTGACAGCCTAAGGCCTACACAAAACACCACCTATAACTTCTGCCATCCAGCAAGGTCCTGATGATCATATTCAGCTTCACATCTTCCCAGGGTATACTGCAAATACTGTACAACAGGGGTGTCAAAACTCAATAAATTCTAGTCTAAGTCGCGGGCCAAATAGTTAAGATTTATTGTCTCAAACAAAGTGGCATAACTATAGCGACTGTGGGAGACCGTGGGAGTTTAATATATACCTGCTCCGGGACTCTCTGAGACTCCTCTGATCTTTCTGACAGCCGACGCTCTATGCCGCTTACCTATTGCTGCACCACGGCTCAAACTGACATTGTTTCCAACAGAAACTCTGTCACGGTTGTGCTTTTTTTCGAAAGACCGTGTGCCATCATTCATGGCTTACAACCATTCACATTTTAAGCCCTTGAGGGCCACAAAAAACAGCAAGGAGAACCGCATTTAGCCCCTGGCCCTCGAGTTTGACACATGTACTGTAGAAGCACCACCCACTTATCTCATAGGGCTCAGATCTGCTCTGTTTCCAAGCTCTTGCTGCTAGAAGGAGTCACAGTAGAGCCTCTTAATTGTAAAGTGGTACAAAGAAAATGGGGCAACTGTTGGACCAGTTACATACAACAGCAATTCAACCTTGTTTCATTTAACAGCTGGAACCAGATTCATTTTAGGAAGTATTCCTTCATGTTTACTCAAGTTTATTTTCACACATCTTGATAAATCAGCCCTAGTGGGACATATGGATGTGATCATTACCACACTGAGAAGCTTTGATTTTATACTAATCCTTAGTGAGTTAACATGGACCAGTAGATCCTTACTTTTACAAACAGTGGCACTCTAGCAGCAGCATAGCAAGCAGCTAGCACCCTAACCATGCTATTGACTGCCGTTTTGTTTAACTCTTTGAAAATTCTGACTATTGATTTGGAGCAATATGTAACACCCTGCTCAATTTATGTACCAAATAAGAATATGAAATACAACTCTCAGGATAGCTTGACAGTGTCATGAAAACCTGGAAGTCAGTATGTGACCTCCATTGGAGGTGAGAATCAGGAGACCAGGAAATCTTGATTCATGCTAGGTTCACAGTGGTCAGTTGCATAATGCATGCATTATAATGAGCGGGAACTGCAATGGAGACGGGCCATAGCCTCTAATACAAAGTCTGTTTACATCTAATTAGACTAACGTGGTCCATTACAACACAGTACTGTGAACAGGCCCATTGAATTGTTTGGCCGGTGAGTTGACAGCATTATTCTGCAATACAACTGAGAACTAGCCCTTACTCTTTCAGTAACCTTCAATCAAATTTCTCATACCACATACATTTCTTTTGGGATATTTTTAGAAGGTTTAAAAGTAAACAAAATATAGTTGATACTATCCCTTAATGAACAACCAGTGGCAAAAAGAAAGAGAAAAATAATAATAATAATAATATTTTTATAGCACTTTTCTCCCTGAGGACTTGAAGCGCAGTTACCCTGCGTTCTGCAATCTCAAGGGCTCTGGAAAAGAGGTGGGTTTTTGCGTACGTATGTGTTGCCAGCGAGTTGGCCACTGGGAAAGCTGAATGATGGCTCTCTCTGCTGCCACAAAACTCCCCAGCAATGTTAAATACTATTACCCCTCCCAAGTTGTCGCAACTCAGAGGGAGAAGTAATTTGGGGTCCGCACAGCATTCCATTGCTGCTATGGGGCGTCTGGTTTCGGGAGGGGCATATAGTTCCAATAGATTCACTATGCACTTTTTTCCAAACTGGTTTACAGCCTTGAATGTCAGCAGGAAGATCATAAAATGGATTCTCCATGTTACTGGCAACCAGGGAAGAGTTTGCAGTAGTGGGAAGATGTCTGAGCTGCGGGGGGCATTGGCTAGGAGTCTGGCTGCTGCATTCTGTACTAGTTGTAATGGGTGCAGAGCCTTATCTGGGGATCCAATGAATAGGGCATTGCAGTAGTCCAGGAAGGAGGATACAAATGCATGAACTAGCACTACACATAACATTAATTCTCTTACAAGTTTCTGTCCAGGTTTTGATTTAAGTGCATAAATCAGGAGGATTGGTGTTAAGTGATGGGATGAGGGAGCTGTTAGCGTTACATGGCTAGAATTAGTTGTTAGAATGTAGATAACATTATTAGGTTTTAAGTTAGGAGTCAATAAGAGGTTAACAATGTAGGGTCGTAGTGATCACTTTGACAGCTGCAGCAGTAGGGGGGAAAAGAAGAGGATCCACTCACCTCTGTGCCGTTCCAGTGAGGATCGGCGCCCTCCTCTGCTCTGGCCGGCATCTCTGCTCCATCTGACGTCAGCGCCGGGGCCCGGCTTGATGACGTCATCAAGCCGCGACCCGGACCCGAGCGTCATTTGGAACAGAGATGCCGGCTGGAGAAGAGGTGGCTACTGCGGCTCATCGCTGGAGCCTGGAAGGTGAGTGATGGCTGCCAGCTACAGTGGGGACACCTGCCTCCATGGGGGACACCATGTCCAGCCAGCCACAGACGGGATGCGGCCGCCTGACCCCCCCCCCAAACGTGCCCCCCCCTCCATGAAAATTGCCCTGGTCCTTAAGGGGTGTTAGCTAGCTGGTCCTGAAGTGGTTAAACAATACCAATTGCTTGGCTATCCTGCTGATCTCTTTGTTTCCTGTGGTGTCTGAATCACACACTTGAAACAAGCATGCAGCTAATCCAGTCTGACTTCACTCAGAGCACCTTATCAGCATGCTTGTTGAGGGGCTGTGGCTGAAAGTATAAGGGACACAGGATCAGCAAGAGAGTCAAGCAACTGGTATTATTTTAAAAAAAGGAAAAATCCATATCCTTCTCAGTTTAGGTTCCCTTAAATGACTGGGGGTTAGAGTCAGGCATTAGGAAGGGATTAATGATGGAAGAGATTGGCATCAGGAAGTGGTTAACATATTTTTGTGTGTGTGTGTGTGGGGGGGATAGTCATCAAGAAGGGATTTAGCATAAGGAGCTTGGCTAAACTAAGAGGGGGCCAGGCCAGCAAGTTGTGCTTAAACCAAGATAAACAAGATTGTTATATGTAAACAGTCGAGGAGTCGGTGGAATTATAAACTGAGGAGCCAGAGTCGGAGTTGGAGACAGAGAATTTTTTGTACCGATTCCACAGCCCTGGTAAAGGCACATGCACAATACATCACTGCAAACAGGTAATGATAGAACTTCAGCAATTGCATTACCAAAAACTGACACAGGATCTGTATGTACCACTTAACACCAATGTGGAAACATTGCACACACTGCAAAGTGCACTGCTAACATGCATTGCTGCAGGAAGTAGTTATGGCAAATTCTATATCTGTGTATAAACGGGGCTTAGATGCTTTCCTTGTGTTGAAAGACATCCATGACTATAATAATTACTAGGTAATGCCCGGTGGTGTTAATCCAGGCATTTTATCTGATTGCTACCTGGAGTGAGGAAGGATTTTTTTCCCCTTTTGGGGCTAATTGGTCCATGCCTTGTAGGGGGTTTTAGCCTTCCTCTGGATCAACTGGGATATGTTGTGAGGCAGGCAGCAGGCTAGTGTTGTACGTCCATCGAGTTCAACCAGTTGGCTGAACTCGATGGACGTATGTCTTTTTTTCAACTCAAATAACTATGTAACAAGGTAGGTCTTCAGCTGGTATATGGTGTTTGATTCTTGCTATATTTCTCAGATGGAAGAACAAGGATTTGACGACAGCTGATACCTGCTGTCTGAGTGTTAGCTTTCAAACCAGGATCACTCCAAGGTTTTTGCCAAGAGTCTTTATACTGTACGGTATCTCTACCAACTGCTAGTTTGAAGTGGGGAGAGTTTTGGACTTTATCTATCCATCATATGTGGACCGCCTACCAACACCTCAACACCACAACTGAATCTGGATAGGAAGTCTGTCCAAAGATATTTTTCTGACTTAATTTCAATGTACTGTAAATAATAAGTGTATAATTTCTGATGGGAGATAACAAAATTTTTACATATTTTGTTATAAGCTGCAATTAAAAAGCCCCTTCGGTTTTCGATTCTGTGTTGCTTATTTTATTTTTTAATTGGGAAAATATAGAGGTAGTAAGTGTGGGAGTTATATCAGAGAACTAGTTTCATGTAATGAAATTTCCATTTTTGAACATTACTACATGAAGCAGTTTCTACAGTCCAGTATTGTGTTGTCTGTTTTACTAACAATGACAAGTCACATAACAAAAAACGCAGAGGTATAATGTACTCTGTCATCTATAAAGATTGGAAGATGCAACTGAGAAAACATTTGCTGTCAAAATTTACATCTACCTTCATAATACATTTCAACAGCTATGTATTAATAAAACATTGTGGTTATGTCTAATATCCTGAGTGTGATATGTTTCCTGGAGCCAACCTCAATTAACAAAAAAAATAACCAACAACACAGTAATGTTTGAGTGTATTTTTTACTTCTTACTTCCTCTACTCTGAGTAGTGATATTCTATAGTTTTATATATCCATTAGAAACCTCTGTTTTATTTCTTGTTTTGGTAAATTCTAGCAAAAAAAAAGGTTGTATTTGTTACATTTCTGAGGTCATCTAATTACCATATTTTTCGGACTATAAGATGCTCCTGACCATAAAACGCACCTAGGTTTAGAAGACGAAAACCAGGGGAAAAAATATACAGTGGAATGCAAAAGTTTGGGCAACTTTGTCAATCGTCATGATTTTCCTGTATAAATTGTTGGTTGTTATGATAAAAAATGTCAGTTAAATATATCATATAGGAGACACACACAGTGATATTTGAGAATGAAATAAAATGTATTGGATTCACAGAAAGTGCACAATAATTGTTTAAATAAAATTAGGCAGGTGCATACATTTGTCAATTTATTGTTTCCAAAAACTTTAGAACTAATTATTGGAACTCAAATTGGCTTGGTAAGCTCAGTGACCCTTGACCAACATACACAGGTGAATTTAGTTATGAGAAAGAATATTTAAGGGGGTCAATTGCAAGTTTCCCTCCCTTTTGATTTTTTTTTAAAGAGTAGCAACATGGGGGTCTCAAAACAACTATCAAATGACCTGAAGATTCTTCACCATCATGGTTTAGGGGAAAGAAGTTAGGAACATATTGAGGAAATGGAAGACCACAGGCTCAGTTCAAGTTAAGACTTGAAGTGGCAGACCAAGAAAAATCTCGGGTAGACAGAAGCAACGAATGGTGAGAACAGTCAGAGCCAACCCACAAACCAGCACCAAAGACCTACAACATCATCTTGCTGTTGATGGAGTCACTGTGCATCGTTCAACTATTCTGCGCACTTTACACAAGGAGATGCTGTATGTGAGAGTGATGCAGAGGAAACCTTTTCTCCGCCCACAGCACAAACAGAGCCGCTTGAGGTATGCTAAAGCACATCTGGACAAGCCAGCTTCAATTTGGAATAAGGTGCTGTGGACTGATGAAACTAAAATTTAGTTATTTGGATATAATAAGGGGCGTTATGCATGGAGGAAAAAGAACACAGCATTTCATGAAAAACACCTGCTACCTACAGTAAAATATGGTGGTGGTTCCATCATGCTGTGGGGCTGTGTGGCCAGTGCAGGGACTGGGAATCTTGTCAAAGTTGAGGGACGCATGGATTCCACTCAGTATCGGCAGATTCTGGAAACTAATGTCCAGGAATCAGTGACAAAGCTGAAGCTTCGCTGGGGCTGGATCTTTCAACAAGACATCGACCCTAAACTGTGCTCAAAATCCACTAAGGCATTCATGCAGAGGAACAAGTACAACATTCTGGAATGGCTATCTCAGTCCCCAGACCTGAATATAATTGAAAATCTGTGTTTTGAGTTAAAGAGAGCTGTCCATGCTCAGAAGCCATCAAACCTGAATGAACTAGAGATGTTTTGTAAAGACAAATGGTCCAAAATACCTTCAACCAGATTCCAGACTCTCATTGGAACCTATGGGAAGCTTTTAGAGGCTGTAATTTCTGCAAAAGGAGGATCTACTAAATATTGATTTAATTTCTTTTTGTGGTGCCTATATTTATGCACCTGCCTAATTTTGTTTAAACTATTATTGCATACTTTCTGTAAATCCAGTAAACTTCATTTCACTTCTCAAATATCACTGTGTGTGTCTCCTATATGATATATTTAACTGATATTTTTTCATCGTAACAACCAACGATTTATACAGGAAAATCATGACGATTAACAAGGTTGCCCAAAATTTCGCATCCCACTGTATACTAAACCTGGTGTGTCCATAGTGAAGGGGCATCTTGTGGATTATGCCCCCTTTGTATCTCAGGCCCCCTTGTACCTCTTGCTTTTCCCTGTGTCCTCCTCTGTCCCCCTTGTGTCCTCCTGTGTCCACATGTGTCCAGCTCTGTCCTCCTTGTGTCCTCCTCTATGCCCCTTTGTGTTACCGACATTGCAGTGGGTCGGAGGTATTGACAGTGAATACAAGTCAGGAACTCCCTGCATTTGGACTTTAAGATGCAGTGACTTTTCCCCCCCACTTTTGGGGTGATGAGGAGAGATGTTTTCTGATGGGGAGAGAACTGGCAGTAAGCAATTAGTACTGCACAGGAGCAGTACACTACCGACGCCGAGAGCACAATAGGGGTGCACGTGAAGCCGAGCTGCACATGCACACTGGCATGTGACTAGGAAATGTAGCGGGAAGTACCGCAGGGGCATAGAGTGGCCTGGGAGGACGGCAATGGAGCCCAAAGCCTGCATGAGGCTAAAGGAAACACCAGGTAAGTATGAAAGCTGCTACTGCTAAAGTCTCATTTACATTTGCAAAATTAAAACACTTGAAAAAGGACCTTTACTGAATATAACAATAGATAAAATTGCTTATATTATTATAATATTCATATATTAATTATTTAGTCTAATTTAGTTTAATGTTTGTCCATTTTAACTACTTAAGGACCAAGCTGATTGAAATCTACGCCCTGTTTTGGTGGTTACCTGGCTAGCAGGACGTAGATTTCAATCAGCCGCCGCTGGGCACATCAGCTGCTTCCGTCGCTCCCGCCGATCTTGCCGCTGAATCCTGATGTCTCTCGCTGCAGCTCACTTGCTCTGCCTGTCTCTATGGCGGCAAAGCCCTGTGAGCGGGTCTTTCAATGTAAGCAACTCCCATTGGCTTACATTGTAACACAGGGTCAGGAGCCAATGAAAGCCGCTCCTGACTGGCTTACAGGAACTCTGCCATCATAGAGACGGCAGAATGGGTGGCCCAGGATCCCAACATGCGGCAGTGACAGCGATTGAGGCGGGTATGTGCAGCGATTCATTGTTATCCGTTGGGATTCCGCCGTTTCTGTACCAGCGGTCTCTGGTTCTTAAGGGGTCATAGACCACTGGTACTTAAGTGATTAAAATCTTACCTTCCCCTCATTTACATTCTTAAATTTATCAGTGATTATCTTTACTGCTGTTAAGGTGAATAACTGTGAGATGTTCTTTTTTTCTTTTGTGTGGCGAGCAGGAATGTCAGTAGATCTCCCAGAGTGCTCTGGGACAGAATGCACCGTGACATTATTGCCTAGGCTAAACATCACTGGAAGGGCAGCACAGTGGCGTACTGGGCAGCACGGTGGCGTAGTTGTTAGCGCTCTCTTGCCTAGCAGCGCTGGGTACCTGGTTTGAATACCAGCCGTGTCAACATCTGCAAGGAGTTTGCTTGTTCTCCCTGTGTCTACGTGGGTTTCCTCTGGGCACTCTGGTTTCCTCCCACATCCCAAAAACATACAGATAAGTTAATTGGCTTCCCCTAAAATTGACCCTAGACTATGATACATGCACTACACGATACATACATAGACATATGACTATGGTAGGGACTAGATTGTGAGCTCAGAGGGACAGTTAGTGACAAGACAATATATCCTCTGTACAGCATTGCGTAATATGTCGGTGCTATATAAATACTTTAATAAAATAAATAAGGGCAAAGTTATTTACCAATATACAGTATTATATGAATAGAAAAAGTGTTTCTGATGTTGAAACCAGGATAATTAACATAAAAATAGGTATCCTGAATAATATCTGTTATGAGTCGTTACAGGTGCACTTTAAATGGGTTGAATCTAACATACAGTGGCTTGCAAAAGTATTCGGCCCCCTTGAAGTTTTCCACATTTTGTCACATTACTGCCACAAACATGAATCAATTTTATTGGATTCCACGTGAAAGACCAATACAAAGTGGTGTACATGTGAGAAGTGGAACGAAAATCATACATTATTCTAAACATTTTTTACAAATCAATAAATGCAAAGTGGGGTGTGCGTAATTATTCAGCCCCCTGAGTCAATACTTGTAGAACCACCTTTTGCTGCAATTACAGCTGCTAGTTTTTTAGGGTATGTCTCTACCATCTTTGCACATCTAGAGACTGAAATCCTTGCCCATTATTCTTTGCAAAACAGCTCCAGCTCAGTCAGATTAGATGGACAGCGTTTGTGAATAGCAGTTTTCATTGGATTCGATTGGATTTAGATCTGGACTTTGACTGGGCCATTCTAACACATGGATATGTTTTGTTTTAACCCTCCTGGCGGTATAAAAAAATCCGCCAGGAGGGAGCGCAGCAGTTTTTTTTGAATTTTTTTTTTCTATATCATGTAGCGAGCCCAGGGCTCGCTACATGATAGCCGCTGCTCAGCGGCATCCCCCAGCCCTCTTCGATCGCCTTCGGCGATCTCCGATTAGGAAATCCCGTTCAAAGAACGTGATTTCCTGGAGGGCTTCCCCCGTCGCCATGGCGACGGGCGGGATGACGTCACCGACGTCACTGACGTCGGGACGTCATTGGGAGTCCCGGGCCACCCCTCGGCGCTGCCTGGCACTGATTGGCCAGGCAGCGCACGGGGTCTGGGGGGGGGGCCACGCGCCGCACCGGATAGCGGCGATCGGGCGCGCGGCGGCGGCGATCGGGGTGCTGGCGCAGCTAGCAAAGTGCTAGCTGCGTCCAGCAAAAAAAAAATTAGACAAATCGGCCCAGCAGGGCCTGAGCGGCACCCTCCGGCGGCTTACCCCGAACTACGTTCGGGGTTACCGCCAAGGAGGTTAAACCATTCCATTGTTGCCCTGGCTTTATGTTTAGGGTCGTTGTCCTGCTGGAAGGTGAACCTCCGCCCCAGTCTCAAGTCTTTTGCAGACTCCAAGAGGTTTTCTTCCAAGATTGCCCTGTATTTGGCTCCATCCATCTTCCTATCAACTTTGACCAGCTTCCCTGTCCCTGCCGAAGAGAAGCAACCCCAGAGCATGATGCAGCCACCACCATATTTGACAGTCGGGATGGTGTGTTCTGAGTGATGTGCATTGTTAGTTTTCTGCCACACATAGAGTTTTGCATTTTGTCCAAAAAGTTCCATTTTGGTCTCATCCGACCAGAGCACCTTCTTACACATGTTTGCTGTGTCCCCCACTTGGCTTGTGGTAAACTGCAAACGGGACTTCTTATGCTTTTTCTGTTAACAATGGCTTCCTTCTTGTCACTCTTCCATAAGAGCCAACTTTGTGCAGTGCACGACTAATAGTTGTCCTATGGACAGATTCCCCTACCTGAGCTGTAGATCTCTGCAGCTCGTCCAGAGTCAACATGGGCCTCTTGACTGCATTTCTGATCAGCGCTCTCCTTGTTTGGCCTGTGAGTTTAGGTGGATGGCCTTGTGTTGGTAGGTGTACAGTTGTGCCATACTCCTTCCATTTCTGAATGATCGCTTGAACAGTGCTCCGTGGGATGTTCAAGGCTTTGGAAATCTTTTTGTAGCCTAAGCCTGCTTTAAATTTCTCAAAAACTTTATCCCTGACCTGTCTGGTGTGTTCTTTAGACTGCATGCTGTTGTTACTCCCAAGATTCTCTTAGACAACCTCTGAGGCTGTCACAGAGCAGCTGTATTTGTACTGACATTAGTTTACACACAGGTGCACTTTATTTAGTCATTAGCACTCATCAGGCAATGTCTATGGGCAATTGACTGCACTCAGACCAAAGGGGGCTGAATAATTACGCACACCCCACTTTGCAGTTATTGATTTGTAAAACATTTTTGGGAATGTATGATTTTTGTTCCCCTTCTCACGTGTACACCACTTTGTATTGGTCTTTCACGCGAAATTCCAATACAATTAATTCATGTTTGTGGCAGTAATGTGACAAAATGTGGAAACCTTCAAGGGGGCCGAATACTTTTGCAAGCCACTGTATAACAGTTTAGCATCTGTCTTGCCTTTGTATGGACATGGAAATAAATCAGCGACACGGAAGATGCTGGCGCTATATAATTCAATAATAATAATAAATATAAATAAGCAGAATTACGATGTTTGTATGAAACAGTGCCTGATCTGTACTTTCCAGCACCCAAGGCCAGTTGTACTTTCTGTACTTTCCGGCACCCATTCCCCTCCTCCTCACTCCCCCCCCCCCCCCTCCACACACACACAGCGTTTTGTCTAACACTTTGACGAGCGATCTGTGGTTTAAATCGTCTCCCCTCCATTGTGCTTTTTTGTCCCCGATCGACAGAGAAAAGACAAGAAACAGTGCATGCTCTGTCCACTCGAGCTCCCTGTAGTTTTCATGTTCCTTAGTTTTCATGGTCCTTTCCAGATACACACAGCCGAGAGTATTCTGGGAATGCATATACTTGAGGAACGTCATGTATGAGCTGCACTAGTCAAGTATGCATACCCATACCACTTCCAGCCTCGGCTGCTGTGCATCTGGGCAGGAAGTAGGAAATTACAAGGAGTGCGAGTGGACAGAGCATGCACTGCTTCTTTGTCCTGTGGCTCTCATCGGAGTTACAAACAAGGTGCAGGGCAGCGCAATGGTGAGAAGCATATCCAAAATGGAGAACAGGTAATTAGAAGGATCCCATACACCACACGTTGTTATAGATATAGTGTCATCTCAAAATGACAATGTAGCACATAGGGGGTTGATTTACCAATAGGCACTGTAGGCTTGTGCCTACAGGCAGCTCATGTGTTAAAGGCGGCGCACTGGCCACTCCCATTGCCCCCCTTCTCTCCCTCCCTCTGCAGAGTACAAGTTGAGCATATATAAAGAGACTCAACAGCACTGGAGAGGGAAGGCTAATTGTACAGGTTGGGGGAGGGAGTAAGTGGGGCATATCTAGCTATCTATTGGGGAGGGGGAAGACACATCAGGTTGGGTGGGCTGCTTAATGGGATACATCAGGCTGGGCAGGAGGTGTGGCTTGAGTTAAGAGGCGGGGCTTAGACATTAGAGCTTATGTACCGATAGGCTCCTGAGCTGTAAATTTGGCACTGAGTGCAGGGACAAATCTTAAAATGAGGCAGAAGGGTGTTAAACTGGACCACAGAAACTGCTGCTGCCATAGACCTCTCTTGATGGGAAAAAAAGCCATACTTTTGAAGATAAGAGCACAGGGGAGAGACAAGGAGAAATGCAGGGTTCAGGTCACCACAGCTGACCACCAATAATGTTACTGTCTGACAGCTGGGCTAAAGTAAAGCTAGCTAATATTCCCTGTCCATGATCAGTGAATGTGTGTAGGAAAACTTACCAGAGTTTCTACATCCCCAACAATAATAACTGCAGCCTGTGTGTCCCAAGATCATCAGATTGGCAGCAGATGCAGCAGAAGGGGCTGCCTGTGACTGTCATCACACTGTACTCCCAGAGGGAGATGCAGGGAACTCTGGAATTGAGGCTGCAGACAGTGGCCCATGTGCAATGAACTTTTTCTACTGAACTATCTCCTAGGTGATATTTTTAAACTTGACAATAAAATGCAATTAAGCCACCAGAAAGCAGCAAAGTAATCAAAATAATGCTGATAGTACCGTATTTTTCTGCATATAAGATGCACTTTTTAGTCCTCAACTTATGATATCAACCACTGAACGTTGGAAAATCCCTTTATTCTCCCACTGTGTCGTCCTCTCTCTTCTCCTGCATGGCTCTCTTTAGTGACGGATTCTGCAGATGAAGCGATCAGCAGAAGACGTCACTAGGGGAAGCTGCAGGGGAGAGGAGAGCAGTGGCGTCCCTACCATGGGGCGGCCAGGAGCGCTCCGCTCCGGGTGTCAGCTCCAGGGGGGGTGTCATCAAGGCCTCCCCAGAAGCCTTGATGACACAGGAGGGGAAGCAGCGCTGAAGGAGGGGTGGCAGCGTCGGCGGGGAGGGGGGAAATACCCCCCCACATCTCCCTCACCTGGGTCCCCTCCTTCGGCGCTTCCCCTCCAAGGGCAGAACGGGCACTGACAGGGCGGCTGATAGCCGCCCTCAGTTTACCCGAGCAGGGCTACGGGAAGATGGCCGCCGAAGCCCGCACTGGAGACAAAAATAGACGGCAAGATGGCCGCCGACGCCATCTTGCCGTCTATTTTTGTCTCCAGTGCGGGCTTCGGTGGCCATCTTCCCGTAGCCCTGCACTGATGACGCAGCAGGAGACGGCGCGGGACATTCAAGAGGAGCTGCGGAGGCTGCCTGGGATTCGGAAGAGAGGTTTCATCTGCAGGTAAGTGAATGGGTTTTTTTTCTTTTACAGGTGCACCGGCCCGGCCACCCACCGCTGCTGCCCACCTACCCACCGCTGCTGCCCACCACCTACCCACCACTGCTGCCCACCTACCCACCAGGCTACCCACCGCTGCTGCCCACCTACCCACCGCTGCTGCCCACCTACCCACCACTGCTGCCCACCTACCCACCAGGCTACCCACCGCTGCTGCCCACCTACCCACCAGGCTACCCAGCAGGCTACCCACCGCTGCTGCCCACCTACCCACCACTGCTGCCCACCTACCCACCACTGCTGCCCACCTACCCACCAGGCTACCCAGCAGGCTACCCACCACTGCTGCCCACCTACCCACCACTGCTGCCCACCTACCCACCACTGCTGCCCACCTACCCACCAGGCTACCCAGCAGGCTGCCCATCTACCCACCACTGCTGCCTACCTACCCACCAGGCTACCCACCACTGCTGCCCACCTACCCACCACTGCTGCCCACCTATCCACCACTGCTGCCCACCTACCCACCACTGCTGCCCACCTACCCACCAGGCTACCCACCACTGCTGCCCATCTACCCACCACTGCTGCCCACCTACCAACCAGGCTACCCAGCAGGCTGCCCATCTACCCACCACTGCTGCCTACCTACCCACCAGGCTACCCAGCAGGCTACCCACCACTGCTGCCCACCTACCCACCACTGCTGCCCACCTACCCACCACTGCTGCCCACCTACCCACCACTGCTGCCCACCTACCCACCAGGCTACCCACCACTGCTGCCCACCTACCCACCACTGCTGCCCACCTACCCACCAGGCTACCCAGCAGGCTGCCCACCTACCCACCAGGCTACCCAGCACTGCTGCCCACCTACCCACCGCTGCTGCCCACCTACCCACCGCTGCAGCCCACCTACCCACCACTGCTGCCCTCCTACCCACCAGGCTACCCAGCAGGCTGCCCATCTACCCACCAGGCTACCCACCACTGCTGCCCACCTACCCACCACTGCTACCCACCTACGCACCACTGCTGCCCAGCAGGCTGCCCACCTACCCACCAGGCTACCCAGCAGGCTGCCCACCTACCCACCACTGCTGCCCACCTACCCACCACTGCTACCCAGCAGGCTGCCCATCTACCCACCAGGCTACCCAGCAGGCTGCCCACCTACCCACCACTGCTGCCCACCTACCCACCACTGCTACCCAGCAGGCTGCCCACCTACCCACCACTGCTACCCAGCAGGCTGCCCACCTACCCACCACTGCTGCCCCCCTACCCACCAGGCTACCCACCATGCTACCCACCTACCCACCACTGCTGCCCACCTACCCACCAGGCTACTCAGCAGGCTGCCCACCTACCCACCACTGCTGCCCTCCTACCCACCACTGCTACCCAGCAGGCTGCCCACCTACCCACTAGGCAATCAGGCTGCTCACCCTTAACCACCTACCCACCAGGCTATCAGCTTGCCAACACTCAAATCTGCTACCGATATTGTGTATTTTGTGGTCAGATCTGCTACCGACATTGTGTATTTTGTGGTCAGATTAACTGCCGACATTGTGTATTTTGTGGTCAGTTTAACTACCGTCATTGTGTATTTTGTGGTCAGTTTAACTACCGTCATTGTGTATTTTGTGGTCAGTTTAACTACCGTCGTGTATTTTGTGGTCAGTTTAACTACCGTCATTGTGTATTTTGTGGTCAGTTTAACTACCGATATTGTGTATTTTGTGGTGAAATCTGGTGCTGACATTGTGTATGTTCTGGTCAAATCTACCGCAAGATTGAATGATTTTTTTCTGGTCAAATCTGCCGACACGATTGAATGTATTTTCTTGTGAAATCTGCTCACATAACGTGTAATGTCTGGTGAAATGTTCTCGCATTACGTGTATTTTATATTGAAAGCTTCTGACATTTTGTGTATTTTCTGGAGAAAAGCTGCGCAATGATGTGAATTTTCTGGAGAAAGGTTGACTAAAACTTGGGTGCACTTTTAAATTAGCTCCGCCCCATCCGGTCATAGCCACGCCCATTTTTTCAGGGACAAAGGAGGACACAAGGGGAAACAAAAAGGGGAGCCTAGGAGGACAGAAGGAGACACAGAGACACAGGGGGACAGAAGGAGGCAAAGGAGGACCAAGGAGGACATGGGGACAGAAGGAGGACTCGGGGGCTGAAGGGTACACAGGGGGACAGAAGGGGACACAGGGGGACACATGGGGACACTAAAGGACACAATAATTGTGTCTGCAGCTTTGTTCTGGGTGTCAGGAAGGTGTCACGAAGCTATGGGTCACAGATGAAGGGGCAGAGCTACAGCTGGTTGGCTGACATATGAGCCTACATGTGTACAGGCTGTTCTGCTCCACCCCACACTTCACCAACCCGTCTCCAAGCTCTACCTTCTTCCCCTTGCTTGTCCTGTTTGTGCCACCCTCTGGCTCACACAGAGGAGTGTCACTGCAGAGTGGCGTGAAGATGTTGGGAGGAGAGAGTGTGAGGAGAAGAGAAAGACCTGAGAAGCTGACTGATACTGGTTAAATGCCAGGGAGGCTGTCTGCTAGTGTGGTGCTGCTTCCTGTACTGAATGTTCCACAAAAGCCAGAACCTGTGCTGCAGTCTCTCTCCCACCTGGTACAAATAAGAAAGCTTCGCCTCCTTTGGTCTACCTTGTCCTTTTTTTTGACTACCCAGCCCCTTACAGTAATCTCCCCATCTAGTATCTCTCAGCACTCCATTTAGCACCCCAGCCAGTTCTCTCAGCCAGCCGCACTTTCCACACTACACTCTACCCCCCAGCCATCTACACCTGCCCCCCCCCCCGCACCCTCATTCAACCACACCTATTTGAAGCACCCTCAGGCCCAGCAGCACATGCCTATCCTACCCACCTAGCACCTCAGAGAAAACTATCTAACTTCCCCTGCATCAACTCAACTTGCACCCTCGTCCAGCCTCTACACGTGTACTCAGTACCCCAATCGGCCTCATTTGCCTCTCCCCATCCACTCAGCAAACTTACCCTCTTTTACCAACACACAGCACCCTCCCCCCCACACACCTTCAGTCACCTTTATCTGTCTCTTCCCAAGCACTCTCACCCTCCTCACTCCACTACCAGCACCCTTAGCCAGTCTCACCTTTCCCCACCCACTTAGTGTTCTCAGCCAGCCTTTTCTCTCCCTACCCAGCACCTTTAGTTAGCCTCAACAGTTTCTCTCCATTCACCCAGTACCCTCAACCAGCCTTACCTGTCCCCACTTATCCAGCACTTTCAGCTTGTCTCTTTTTTTCACGTACCTAGTAACCTCCATCAAGCCTCACTTTCCACCCACCCAGCTAGAACTCACAGGCTGTCTAATTTTCTCCCCACCCAATAACTTCCATCATGCCTTGCTCACTCCCACCCAGCACCTTCAGGCAGGCATCTTTTCTCTCTCTTAGCAAGCACCCTCACTCAGCCCTTGCTTTCACCCAGCATCCTATCTCAGCCTCAGATCTTGCCCTCTCTAACACTAACTTTCCCCTCACCTCAAAAGGCAAAAAAAAGGACTGCGCTCCACAACACTTAATCAATAACAATATATAGCACAGGTGTCACCAATATAGATAGGGGATCCGCAGACTTCACCTGAGCACACACAGTCTCCAATACCGATCAAATCCACAACACGAGCTGCGATCACAATCCTGGTTTCCCCATATGGGTATAGGATTTCCCTGTAAAAAAATCTGTATATTTCTTAATTTGAACCACCCCGTGATTCACTCCAACAAGCTGTGCAGAGAGAGGCCTTCACCCAAAACACAAAGGAAACGGGGGATTTTATTCATCCCCTTAGTGAGTCTCACTCACCAGATCCCTTCTTGAATGTTAAGCACATCAGCCCTCCAGCCTGGGCAGCACCACTTTAAAAACCTTGAAATATAAAAGGCGGGACTCGCATAGCATAAAAAACCTTTTACATTTATTGCTAAAAAACTGCATAAAAAAAATCTGCGTACCAGATATAAATTCACAAGCGCTTATCTGTAGGGCTTATCTGTAGGTGCCAGCACCGCCGCGGTCGGATCCCGCTGCACGCCACAGTTCCCCACTTGGCCTACTTCCTCCTCCCGTCCCGCGTGACTCCTAGGCTCCGCCCTCACCTGCTTAGTACCCCTCACCTGCTTAGTACCCTCAGTCAGCCCTCATACTTTCCCCACCTGTCCAGCACACTCGTGCAGCTATTGCTTTCTCCCGACCTGTCTAGTACACTCATGCAGTCATTTTTCTCTCCCCACCAGTTCAGCAC